>NW_007256107.1:129077-189316 GCF_000164805.1 Carlito syrichta | reverse complement strand
GGTGATCCTTCCACCTCAGCCTTCCAAGTAGCCAGAACTACAGGCACACGCTACCACACCCGGCTAATTTTTAATTTATTGTAGAGACAAGGTCTCACCAAATTGCCTGGGTGGGTCTCGAACCCGCAAGCTCTGGCAAGCTACTCACCTCGGCCTCCCAAAGTGCTGGGATTACAGACTGAGCCACCGAGCCCGGCCTCCCTCAGTACCTTTTAAAACTCTTGGCTGTCCATTTGGAGTATCCACACACACACAGACCAGAACAGAACAGACTAGATGGGTTTTTAAAAAATTCAAATTCTCAATCCAGTGTTAAGGGAGGGGAGGACATAAGAGTGAGGTGGTCCTTACCAAGAGGCTTGCTCAGTTATTTAGTGTAGGTAAGACACTTAAGGAGATTGACATTCTTGGGAGAAATTAGGATTCTTCCCTTGCAGTAAATAGACACCTGCAAGGAGAGGAGGACAACTCCGGAGTGACCAGGCCAAACAGGCCCTGCCGTTATCACCTACGGAAATCCTGTGTGGTGGTAAATACAGTCCTCAGCAAAGTCTGGAGAAGAGATTACTGGGAGCAGAAAGGGGCTGAGGATGCTAATGTGGGAGGTTATTGGCCAGATAGCGGCTGGGAAACCAGAGACTAGGGGGAGCTGGGTTGGAGGAGCATAAGCGGAAATGGGGGAGAAAAGTAAATAAATTAGATAAGAAACTTCATTTGCTTCCTCCCTCATTACCCTTTGTTTTGTGCCCAGGACTCTGGTCTCCCCTGAGTTCTCCTCTTCGAGGACAAAAGCCTGGAGGCTGATTTTGAAAACCAGTCTCCCAGTCCTATGTTCTGTACTCACCCCATCTATTGTATCCACCTCCAGGTGCAGTGGACTTTCACAAGGCCTCTGGGCACGCTTCCCAAGGCTAGCCCTTGGGCAGGGTTTCCACAAGCTTAGAGCCCCACCTCCACCCCGTCCTCACCTCTCCAAACACAAAGAGCACAAGGCAACATGCCTGGCTGTACCCGCTACCCCACCTTCATGCACTGGAAAGACCAAAGGTTGGCGTCACAGTGTAGTAGCTGGGTCAAGAGAGCTTAATAACAATGTTATTGGAGAGCTTTTCATTTTCATGGATCCCAGCTGAAACGTATCAGATTGGTCATACACTAACATATTGATGTCCAGGCCCACCTGCCAGCTGGAAAGCAATGCTCCAGGTTCCAACATTGACACCAGCTGGTTCTATTGCAAAAACTTCAGACCATGAGCCAGGCAAGAGAGGGCTGGCAGGTGTCAGAAGAGGAGCCTGTCCACGCCCCAATTATGGTTCCACTGATTCTGTGATGGTGGGCAGGTTTTCTAACCTTTGCGGACCTCTGTTTCAACATCCATGAAATAGGAGCGATGATGCTAATAACTGCGATGTTGTGAGGATCTAATAGCATATTAGTGTATGTAAAAGCTTTTTGCAAACAGCAAGATGTCTAAGTATTACTTGACAGGAGCTATCAGCCGTTGTGCTATGAGGTTTGGTGAAAGTATGTTGTTACCAATAACTCAAAGAACTCTAGTTTCCAAATAGAATAGTTTACTTTCATTTAAGAGGTCTTTAAGGTAGAATCATTACCCTGATTAAATCATTTAGCCCTCACCACTGGCCAGAAATCATTCTATAGCTACTCAAGACAGAAATGGCACAGCAGAAACTCAAATCATGTAAATTCTGACCACCTGTCTTTGGGATGTCACTTTGGGGTTCCCATTTGAAATCACTTTATTCTCAGTCCATCCATGGGGCATTTCTATCTTGCTCTGCCTTTCACTCACACCAGTGCAGGGTGTGGCACACTGGAGTCGTTTCTTCCATGAAGTCCGTGCCTTAGGAAGTTATGTCTACATTGTTTATCCCAGGTTAGGAATCCATTTTCTGCTAGACCTGACTTTTCAGATCCACTCCTTGGTTTCAGATGTGGCATGCCATGGTAATACCGGGAGAGGAAAGGGGCCAGGAACAGCCTTGCTAAAAGCGTCTTAACCTCTGAATGGTCTCCATAAAGACTGTGAGGGATTGGAGTCAGGGTATTTAACAACATCTTAAAGCTGTTCACTAAATCATTTATTGAGCACCTACTATGGCTGAGCACCAGACTTGTCATTAATGGAGCTTACCATTGGGAAGCCTGGCATTAAGCAACAAATAACATAGATCGTTAATGACAAATAGGATGAGTGCCATGAATCAGTAGGAATGCAGGGACCATTTCACCTGAGCCCTTGCAGGATTACCATTTCAGCTGTGACAGGCATCGTGGTTAGGGTCGGAGTAGGGGAAAGCATTCCAAGCAAAGGGGACATCATCTACACATGCCCTACATGAGGAGGAGCAGAACACCACAGATAGTCTATCTATTCCTAAGCCAATCCTACTCCCTCATTCCCAACACCTTCTTCCCCTGGAACTCTAGATAGTTTCTTGAGTACACACTTAGGCATAATTAGGCTATGCCTATTTATAAAATCATCCCAGTTTGTACATTTTTCTACTACACTTGTAAACTTGCCTATTCTTTTTTGTTGCTCCCTCCCCATCCTGAAAGAGAATCCCTAAGAAAACACACACTTCCAGAGTTTATAATAGTTATTATGACTCAGACAGATTTGAATACTAGAATTTAATGGAAGTTTTCCTAACATTCCTTAGGAACTTGAGGGACTTTTTTTCCCCACCAGTCACAGAAGTAGGATTATAAAAACACATTTCTTTTTTGAAAGAAGAAATCTCCTGAATTCAAAGTTTTAATTATTCTAAAAACAAAGCATTTGTTCCATATTATCTCCCTTCTCTCCTCTGCCTCTTCTTAACCATTCCCTTCTTTATTTCTCTGATATAGTAATAAACAAAATGTGAAGTCTTTCTGATTCTCAGAGATAGACTTGGCAGAAGCCAATTCAGGTGCAGGAAAGGATCTCTTTTCCTCTAGGCCAGCCTCCCTCTCTCCAGCTTGGTTCATTCCTGCACCCACCCATACTACACTTCCATGGACTTTTGAAACTCCAGGAGTCCTTTCCAAGTTTTTCCAAATAAGCATGCTGTTCCCATATTGATCTCCTGTGAATGTTCAGACCAATAATTAAATGATCCACAACAAATGAGGGAAGAGATCTGGATGAGGTGTGCTAGCCCACTCGTTATGACAGGAATGGGCATGCCAATTCAGGGCTTGTGATAGATCAGAGGGGCTCTCTGTTAGAGTTCCTCAGAGAAACAGAATCAATAAAATAGATAAAGAAACTTATGGGAGTTGGCTCATGAAGTTATGGAGTTCCGGGGGACCCACCATCTGCTATCTGTAAGTTACAGGACCAGGAATGACAGTGATGTAATTACGTCTGAGTCCAAAGGCCTGAGAACCAGAGGAACTGGTGATGTAAGTCCCAAAGTCCAAAGACTCGAGGACCAGAAACTCTGTCTCAGCTCAGGAAGAGGGAGAATTGTCCCTTCCTCTGCATTTTTTGTTCCATTAGACCCTCTAAGGGTCTGATGATGCCCACCCACCTTGATGAGAGTGAATCTTCTTTACTCAGTCTGCTGATCCAAATGATAATCTATTCCAGAATGACCTTCACAGACATACCCAGAAATAATGCTTTACCAGCGGTCTGAGCATTCCTTAGCCCAGTCAAGTCAATACATAAAATTAATCATCATAGAATCTAAGTTCCACTTAGCTCACACCAGAGTCATTATAGAATAAGTGCAAAGTTTTGCCAGATATTCTCATCTTACAAGAGAAGCTGAAAATCTACATTTTTAAAGTAAAAATGGTTCAATTTTTTTGAAAAAACATGGCATAAAATCTGTGGATCAGATTTAGGTGCTGGTTGGCTATGTGTGGGTAGAAGAAACGTATTGGGTCCTTCACCCATTCTATACTGTATTTACAAAATCTGTAATACTTATCTATGCATTCATTAATTCATTTAATAATTATTTGTTACCTACAATGAGCTAGTATTAACAGAGTGCTGAAGACAATAGGTAACTAGGTTCTAAAACACGCATCTGCCGCTGGGCTAGGCATCTCTCTTATGTGTTTCCACAGTGTCTGTGCATACCTTCCATCATGGCATGTAACACACTGGCAAGAAATTCATGATTTCTTGGGCTGTGTTGTTTCAGCTACCTGATGACTGAAACCACATTCTTTAGTTCTCTATGCCCAGCATCTTACCCAGCCTGACACATCAAAGTGCGTACTGACCGACAGAAATGCGTACTGACCGACAACTGAAATGAACAACCTATTTATTGTGTCACTCAGGGCTGGGAAAGCACGGGAGACTTTCTTCATGCTGTATCTCTAGTTTTCCCTCAGTTTTAACTGTATTAGTCCTTGCATCAAAAAGAAAAAAAAAAGCTAATGCTAATTGTTTCAAATTAGAGTACTTTATGTCTGCCCACTACCACACCACCATTAAGGAAAAAATAATAAGAAGCAAATCATAAAATTAAAGAGGAATAAAGGTATTAACTCTGAAAGCCAAAGTCTTTCATTTACCCACTTATTCATAGAATGTCAAGATGTGTAACATAATCCATTTAACAGATGACACCCTTAAGGGACAGATTTGAAAAATCAGTATTAATGTGAAGCCTCAGCATAGTGGAGAAACCACTAGCTTAGAAATCAAATTACCTGGCTTCTAGTTGCCTCTGCAACTATGAGAGCTTGAACAAACTACTAACTCCATCTACACCTCAGTTTCCTTTACTGTAAAATGAGAGGTGATTAGAGGATTTCCAGAGTTACATCTGGCTTTCATAGTCTGTGCTTTCTGGCAGCCAGTTGCCTCTTCTGAGACCACCTTGCCTGGCAGGAAGAAAAACACAAAGAAATATATGAATAAACCTAAGCATGCCTTCCCTTACAAGAGTAGCCAGAGCTCTGCTCTCCATAGGACACAAGAATGAATAATAGTGCAGTGGAAATCTCACCTTCTCGTCTCTTCCTCAAGAACTAAGGGGCTAGACCAAACATACTGAAATGCAATGTAAAACACAAGCAGACCACAAACAGAGCTCAGCTCCAGGTTTTAGTAGTGCTTTGATGCTTGGCATATTTATCTGGGTTCTTGGTTTTTTTAGGCTGAAACTCTGTGCCTCTGCATTCACCCTGTAGCATTCCCTAACTGGAGCATTAGAGACCCATTAGAAAAGGGAGTGCAGGGGTTGGGCCAAGGGGTGGTTTGCACAAAGGCTTGGGAAATGCTCCCTCAGGGGAGGGGAAATCTGGCACCATCACTAAAATCAAGTCTGTAAAATTATTTTCCTCTGGGACTAAAAGCTCGCACAATGTACTATATTTATCACTCAGTGTATCTCATTAATTGTCTTATTCAAAGTTTCCACTTCCTATAGTTGACTTCTTCTGGCTCATGACCTGCCATATTTCTTATATGACTAGTATATTGCATTTCAACCTTTAGCAATCATTTATTAAAAACAAAACACACCAACTAAAACCAACTAAACAAAACTCAGTTAATAGCAAGTCTGTGGTTTCCTCTTAAAAGTCTTTCAGATAAGAGAAGTATTAAGAAAGTTGCTAATGAGTCTTCCACGACTTTTTATGAAATATCTTAGTGCAATCCCACAATGAGCAGTTTCTTGTATCAGGTAGAAATTAAATTCTTTGAAAGCTTTTAGTTCCATGAAAGGTGATGAACCAGGACAGAATGTTGGTTTCCACCTAATGCCCATACTTAAAGTGAAAAGGAATTGATAGATCTTGAAAACAGAAAAACTGTAGCAACCAAGGTTAGAGTGGCAGACAGCAAGACAGAGTGCGAAAGGGCAAAATGTCACAAGTAGAGTGTGATGGCTAATTGTGTTGACTGGTCCGTGGGTGCTCTGACATTTGGTTAAGCATTATCCAGGGTGGTGTGTGCAGATGTTTCTGGATGAGACTGGCATTTGAATTGGTAGACTGTAAAGCAGATTGCCCTTCTAATGTGGGTGATCCTCACCTAATCAGTTGAAGACTTGCCTAGAACAAAAAGATTGAATGAGAGGAAAATTCTTCTGCCTGAATATTTGAGCAAGCACATCAGTCTTTTTCTGCCTTTGGATTTGAACTAAAACATTGGCTTGAGCCCTGAACCTGCTAGCTTAGGGACTAGAATTTACATCTTCAGCTCTCCTGGTTCTCCAGCCTTTGAACTCAGACTAGAAGTACATGTGGGGTCTCCTGGGTCTCTAGCTAGCTGACTGCAGATCTTGGGCCTTATCACCCTCTATAATCCTATGAGTCAATTCATAGCATTGTATATGTTTGTGTGTGTGTGTGTGTGTGTGTGTGTGTGTGTGTGTGTGTATGTCTCCTATTGGTTCTATTGGTTTTGTTTTCTCTAGAGAACCCTGACAAATACAGAAGGGATTTTTTTCTGGAAAATGCTTTTCAGTTGGGCGTTTACCTCCTTCATCTGTATATATGGGTGGATCACTGTATAGGACAGGAACATAATCGTGCATTTCAAAGTAGCAGAGTAAGAGTGCATCTCATTAATTGTCTTATTCAAAGTTTCCACTTCCCATAGTTGACTTCTTCTGGCTCATGACAGGTCATATTTCTTATATGACTAGTATATTGCATTTCAACCTTTAGCAGTCATTCATTAATAACAAAACACACCAACTAAAAACCAACAAAGCTCGGTTAATAGCAAGTCTGGTTTCTGGTCCTGACTAGGGTAGTAAGTATAGGCTTCCTGGACAAGCCTCTCTGAGCATCCATTCACCAAAACACCCCTGCTGATGCTCTGAGCTTGGCAATAATCACAGAAAAAGATAGCCTCAGAAAGCCATCAGTGCCTGAGTGGAGATTCTAGGTGTTTCCTTGAAGGGCGAATTTACGGAGTTAGTAATTACAGCAGAATTGTAACATCATCCTGAAGTGCCTAGAGGATTCCCCTTTCTTTTCTTTTTTTTTTTTTTTTGAGTTGGAGTCTCACTCTGTCACCCAGACTGGAGTGCAGTGGCCGCTCCTGGCCACCGCAGCCTTGACCTGCTGGGCTCTGGCAATCCTTCTGCCTCAGCCTTCCAAGTAGCTGGAACTACAGGCGCGCGCTACCACTCCCGGCTAATTTTTTTGATTTATTGTAGAGATGAGGTCTCACCAAGTTGTCTAGGCAGGTCTCGAACCCACGGGCTCAGGCAATCCACTCACCTCAAACTCCTGAGGTGTGGGATTACAGGCTGAGCCACTGAGCCCAGCTGAGCATTCCCCTTTCACAGTTCACTTGGAGTCTATAAAATCTAAGATATAGGTTTTTGACTTTCCTCCAAGATATGAGCTAACAGTAAAGGTAGCTGATTGTCTCCTGTGGATAGGAGTTCAGAAGAAAAAAAATAAGAACTCCAAGGAATGCAAGCATCATGAAAGGAAACTGAACAACATATAACAGGGAAAGCAGAATCAATGATCTTGGAAAAAGAGAAATGTAAGTAAACACAAACATCTTTAAACTGCTAAGTGCCAACATGAAGCAGGAATAATTTATAAATATGAACCAAATGGAAATCCTGGATGTGAAAAATGTAATAGTTGAAATAAAAAACTCAGTGGGCGGAAAGTACTCTTTACTTTTCTTAACTTTTTAAAAATATGTGATTGTTAAAAGTGAAAATTAGAGTACTTTATTTGGGGTTTATAATGTATTGAGATAAAACATGTGTGTAACAATAGTACAAAGGGAGGTGAATAAATGGACCTATATTGCTTTAATATTTTTGTATTTCATTCAGTATTAACTGTAAGTTACGGATGCATATGCAATCCCTAGAACAACTACTAAACAACAACAAAAATGCAAAGCGATAAAGCTAAAAGCCAGTAGAGAAGTTAAAATGAAATGTTAAAAACATTCAATCAATGCAAAAGACAGGAAAGGAAGAACAGAGAAATAAAAAATAAATGGGAGAAGTTGAAACAGAGCAAATGAATTAGTTAATAGGCAGAGTTTTTCAGAGTAAATATAAAAATAAAACCAAATTATCTACTGTCAACAAAAACAATCTGTTTCGAAGGACACAGATTGTAAGTGAATAATATAAAATACAAACTATAAGCCTAAGAAAGCTATATTAATTATATACAAGTTATTAATATCTGGCAAAATATACTTTAAGGCAAGATATAATGCTGGAGATAAGATACATATTTCACAGTGATAAAATGATATTCACTGAGAAAACATAACAACCCTAAACATGTATGCATGTAATTACAGAGCTACAAAACACATGAAGTAAAATTGATAGAACTAAAGGGAAAAATAAGTAATTCCATAGTAATAATTGGAGATATTCTTAAGCTTTGTCTCAGTAATTAATAAAACTAGACAAAAAACCTTCTGTAAAAATAGAGAAAATTTGAACAATATTATCAAACTACCTTGATCCGAATGACATTAATAGAATTACAACCAATGTCTGGGTATTACACATTTTTTTCAAGTGCACATGGAACATTTACTAAAAGCAAATGCATGGTGGACTATATAATATATCTGAATACATTTCAAAATATTGAAATCTTCCTACCACAACAGAATTACACGAGAAATTATTGACAAAATTATATATAGTTTAATGCTTATATTGGGAAAAGACCTAACATAAAGTCCAAGTTTCCACTTTTTAAAACTAGAAAGAGCAATTAAAGCCAATGTGAATATAAGGAAAGAAATACCAGGGACAAGAGAAGAAATCAGACACAGATAATAGAAATACAGTAGAGACAAAAAAAATTTTTTTAAAAGATTATTGATGTGAAACATATGTCCACAAAAAGATTTCTCCAAGAATGTTTATAACAGTTTTATACATAATAGGCAACAACTGGAAGCAACTCAGATGCCTATGACTAGAGGACTAGATACATCAATTGTGGTATATTTATACAATGGTATACTACTAAATAATGAAAAGGAAAGAACCTTAGCACACACAACCACATAGATCAATCTCTCAGACATGCTGAGCAAAAGAGACAAAACAAAAAGGAATAGATACTTTATGATCCCATTCATATGAGGTCAGGAACAGGCAAATAGACAAAAATCTATGGTTAAAAAAACTGAAAAAGGCTTTAGTGGTGGGAAAAATCTATGGTTAAAAAAACTGAAAAAGGCTTTAGTTGATGCGGGAACTTTCTGGGATTGTGGAAGTGTTTTGTATCTTGATAATTTCATGGATGAGTGTGTACATTTGCTATTATTCATCAGATTGAGCACTTAAGATGTGCATTTCACTTTGAGAATTTTTTATGAAAAATAGCTGTAAACAAAGTTATGAACTTTGCTTATTGAAGTAGTAATGGTTAGCAAATGAGTCAATATATTGAGAGTAATGGGAGCCAGATTTCCCATGGTTGAAATTACAAATACAGCAAGAACAAAGTGTGGAATGTACCTTGTGTTGTGAGTTGAGATTAGCGGTATTAGTCTGAACACCAGTAAGATAAAATACACTATATATTACCATATATATATAATCATATCTTTTCCTGGGGCAGGAAAAGTCTAAGATGAGTGCAGAACATCTTGTTGTAGGAAGTGTTAAAACCATGTTGGAGCTAGTCTGAAGTGGTTGTCACTGGCCAAATCTAAGATAATTTTATAATCAAACAGTAAGAACAATAAATAAACTCATTCAATAAAATGAGTTCATCAATCTAGATTATTGATAATCAAAATCACTTAATATTATAATTAACATTAATACTTAATATTAATTAATAATTAATATAGGTAAAGAGCAAGTTATCCCTCACAATAGAAAAAATAACGGAGTTAGAAAATAATCAATGAGTACTAAAACAAAAAAGTGAAATGTTGGGGAGGAACAGAATGTTTACATTGTCACAAAGATTCTTCGAATTTATTACCTATTAGTTATGAAGGAAAAATACTGCCATTACAGTGGAGAAATATGGCAGACACCACCTTATATTGAGAGACCTTAAATAAACTCAAATTGAAGAACATTCTATAAAATAACTGATCTATACTATTTAAAAGTGTCAAGGGTGTGCAAAAAAGTTGAGCAACTTCCAAATTAAAGAAACTTCCAAATTAAAGAGACAAGTAACAACACAATGCATGATCCTGGATTGGTTACTAGTTTGGAAGAACAAATAGCTCATGCCTATTATTGGGACAAATGCATAGGATTTGAATATGCACTTTGGTTACATAATAGTATTGTATCAGTGTTAAATATCCTGATTTTGATAATGGAACTGCAATATATAAGAGAATGTTCATGTACTTGAGGAAATAAACACTGAAATACTTAGGGATAAAGGAACTAGTAATATCTCCAACTTACTCTCAAATGATTAAAAATGCATACATATAAAAAGATAGATAAGGATGAAGCAAATGGGACAAAATGTAAATGATTGCTAAATCTGATTAAAGAGTATTTGGGCGTTTCTTGTACTAGTTTTTCAACTTGTCTGCAAATTTGAAATTGTTTCAAAATTATAAGTTACCAACAAAATGAGTGGGAAAAGAACTGATTGTTTAGTAGGGAAAACTGAAATAGTGAGGCGCAATCATATGCCTATTCCTAAGGGAATGGAGAAGTATAAGATGGCATACACAAATAATGGAATACAACGCAGAGATCAGAATTTAAATATGTATATTATATATATATAAAAGACAACATGACTAGATCTTTAAAATATACTATTGCATGAAAAAGTAGGGAATAGAACGAGATCCACAGTTAAGAACAATTTGTGGCTGGGCTCGGTGGCTCAGCCTGTAATCCCACGCCTTTGGGAGGCTGAGGTGAGTGGATTGTGTGAGTCCGCGGTTCGAGACCCGCCTGGGCAGGCAAGACCTCATCTCTACAACAAAATAAAAAAAATTAGCCGGGCGTGGTAGTGAGCGCCTGTAATTCCGGCTACTCGGAAGGCTGAGGCGGAAGGATTGCCGGAGCCCAGCAGGTCGAGGCTGCGGTGGCCGGAAGCAGTCACT
The DNA here is from genome assembly GCF_000164805.1 of Carlito syrichta. Lineage (NCBI taxonomy): Eukaryota > Metazoa > Chordata > Mammalia > Primates > Tarsiidae > Carlito > Carlito syrichta. The sequence goes on along the minus strand of NW_007256107.1, from coordinate 178,278 downwards.
GCACTCCAGTCTGAATGACAGAGTGAGAGTCCAACTCAAAAAAAAAAAAAAGTACCATTTGTGTAAATTAAGCACATACACAATACCATGATATTTTCAGATGTGCATCTAAGAATGTAAATTAGATACTCTGGAGCGGGTGGAGAGACAGGAATCAAAGTCTGGGAGAAAAGGAGGAAATAAAGTGAAATAATATAAGAAAGCAGACTGGTACAAATTGATGATAATGATGTAGGTGTGGGCAGAGAAATATGATTCATTTAAGTATTTGCCACTGATGTCCACAAAAAGGGAATTGATGGAAGAAAGGAAATATAAGGCAGAGTGCCTTTCAAGATGGCTCTTGGACTCAGGTTTTTATTTGATTCGTTCATAAAACACAAACTTCCCTGTGTAGCAGGCACCTTGCTAGATGCTAGGTAAACAGCTTGAATGAGATGGGAACATTTCCCATTCTCACATTATAGTCCAAGAAACTAATTCCAATGAGTGAGCATTAGTATGTCACTGGAAAAGGCCATGGATGGTGTTTGAGATGAAGGAAGTTCAGAGTAACCATTTGCTGAATTTGCACTATTAATTCTGCTTCTATGAGTGGATCACAGGAAGCCACTTTACTATTTCCCCTCAGTGGATGAGTCTTGGCTATTTGCAGTATTCCCTCTAATTCTTGATCTCTGTAATGTATTAACAATTTTTTTTTCCTAACTTGACCTGGTAGCCTAGCCCTATGTACTGTTAAGAGTAATCCTTAGAGTTGTGAGACCTGTGTTGGTAGAGTCTAAAATCTACTTGAATTTTATACTGTCCATACCATTCATGGTCTCTTATTACTGTCTGTTGCTATGGTGCCTGGTAGACATGTCAGGATCTTCCTCAGGCCTATCATAATATTTTGCATTTATTAAGCTTTCATTTATATTGAATTAATAATTCAATAAATTTAGGTAAATTAAATTTGGAACAATCTAATGTGACACCTTAACCCTTGGTTTCTACTGATGTCTGCAGTGAGGTCTGATCAGTACTCTATTTAGAAGGGAAAAAAAGTAAAGCATCTTTACAAGTTTTAGTATGAATTACTATGTTTTTTCCTCAGTTGTCAGCGGCTCAGGATCCAGCTAATGAGAACTATGTTTTCCCACAAGTGGTTTAGGATACAAACCACATTGTTCATATTTTTGGGAAAAAAAATAAAGAAACAATAAAAATAAGATATTGTGAGAGCTTTGAAGTGCATGGGGCACAATGGCAGATTCCTTTGTTAAACAGCGGATTTTCCTCATGCCACTCGGCTAGATTCTTATCAAACATTTCTGAGCAGGAGACAAAGAAAATGACCCAGCATGAATAAAAGAACAGATGAGAAATATGCTGTGATAAAGACTGAAAAGGAGGCAGGCGAGTGCTTGGGTACTCACTGAAAACAAATAGCCCGAGGTGGGGAGAGAGGCTCCCTTTATCTTTGGCATTCTTTTTAGAGCTCTGATCCGGAATTGTTTTCCCTTGAAAATGAATGGAGTGCCAGGGAAAGCTGCTTGGCCTTGTTCTCTGGCCTTTTATTGCACCGTGCAGCCATTTTAATGAGTTATTTCTCACAGTCACCCTATCAGGCAGGTCATCATCAATATCTCTGCTTTCCAGGCAGAGCCTAAGTGAGGCAAGGGCTGAGGGGTGACTCAGTAATGGGCCTTAGTTTTGTGAGGGTCATGTGGCTGAGGATGGTGAACAGCTGTTTTGAGGAGTCTCTCCTGAGTTCAGAGGAGAAGGTGTGAGCAGAGCCGGGAGTTGAGGGCGGGCAACATTAGAGTGAAATAAGTTCCCGGACTGGGGGAGTGTTTCCTGCAATATTGTGATGCTTTATAACAGGAACTGGTCTTCTGTCTGTACCACCAAAGCATCTACTAGGTGTATATGTTCCCAGAAAACAACACTCGGTTGATTGATGAATGGAATAGATAACCATTTATGGTTAACTAGAGCTATTTCAACAAATGCTAGAAACACACTTATTTAGTCTGACTTCATCTACCAAGAAGAAAGGACCAAGTGATCCTACAAGGTCATTACTATTATTGGGTTGTATATTGACTCTATTCAATTCAATTCAAAATTTAGTCATCAATACTTTTGATCATCTATGTGGAAGGTAATGTTTGAGGGTGGAAGGATTGCAGAAATAAATCAGTTATGGCTCCTGCCTTCATAAAGCAAACGGTAGAATGAGAGAGCAAGAAATGTATACAACTTCTCACAATCCAGGTATCCAAGGATATGAGAAGTACTATCTTAGAAATCCAATCAAAATACATGAGGCCATGGAGGAAGAAGTGATGATTTTCAGTTTGGAAATTGGGAGTGAAGAGATAACAATGGCACAAACTGACATGACTATGCATCATGCAGATGATAAGTGCTTTATTTGAATTATTTTATTTAGTACTTACAACTGTATACAATAAGTACTAATGCAATTATCATTTCATTCATGATCATAAGAAAGCAGGAGAAGTTAAGTAACTTACTGGCAAGCAGCAGAGGCAGAACTGAACTGACACAGTCAAACAGAGTTTAGGCTAAATCTTAAAGAAAATTCATGTATTTAGCCAATGTTGTATTCCAGTCTCTGGGGTATGTTTCATATAGATTATTTATTTATTTCTCAAAGTAATTCTGAAAACTTTTGCAAATCTGAGATTCAAGGAGATTAAATGACTTGACCAAGGTACATAGCTAGTAACTGTCAAAAGAGACATTCAAACCCAGGCTGGAGTGGTCTTAAAATGCATCATTTCCACTATCCACAATGCTGCTTCAAGTAGAAAATAGACAGTGCTCCCTTAGGACTTCAGTAAAACTGGGAAGCCCACCATGTCCAGCTGAAGGCAATTGAGAAATCTCAGGCAGAGACTCTGAAAATCTCCAGCTCACTGTAGATTTATCCCCATGGATGAACTGTCATCTGTCAACCTATAGCAATGGCAGACTTCAGGCAGAGCATCAAACATTTTATAATTGGTCAAATTGTCCACAGGTGGTTGTATAAGTCACCTATTGCGGTGTAACAAATAACCACACCTCAGTAGCTTAAAACAACACACATTACTATCTCAGTTTCTGTAGGCCTAAAATCTAGACATGGCTTAACGGGGTCCTCTGTTCAGAGTCTCACGAGTTGCAGAGTTTTAGCCAACTGGAGCTTGGGCTTCACTTCCAAGCTTTTCAGGTTGTTGGCAGAATTCAGTCTCTCACAATTGTAGGACTGAGGTCCTCAACTCCTAGGAGCTGCTTCCCTCCCAGAAGTTGACAACATGGCTGTTTGTTTTTAAAAGACAAGTATGAGAGTGTCTATTATGAAATGAATGTTTGTGTTCTCCCACTACTTATATGTAGACATTCTAACCCCCATTGTGATGGTATTAAGAGATGAGGCCTTTAAGAGGTAATTGGGTCATGAGAGTGGACCTCTCATGAATGGATTAGTGACCTTATAAAAGGAACTCTAGAGTGCTTTTTAACTCTCTGTCTGCCATGTGAGGACACAGCAAGAAAGCAGCCATCTATAAACCCTCATTAGACCCTAATCATACTGGCACTCTGATTTTGAACTTCCAACCTCCAGAACTGTGAGAAATGGAGTCTCTATTGTTTATAAACCACCCAGTTTATGGTATTTTGGTATAGCAGCCCCAATTGACTTAAGACAGTATCTCTCTCCTGAAACACCTGCTTTAAGAACTTTCACTTGAATAAGTCAGACCTATGCAAAATAATCTCCCTTTCTGTTTGCTCAAAATCAACTGATTTGGGACCTCAACTACATTTGCAAAATCTTTTCACTTTTGCTATGTGATATAGATTAATCACAGGAGTGATATCCCACCTAATTCATGGAATTTGCCCACACATAGGGAGAAGATTACATATAGTGTGTATGCCATAGGGCAGGAATTGGGGGTCAACTTATTCCTAGCACTGTGTATGCCTTGGCCTCCTTCAGTTTGAAACCTTATCATTCATGCAAGGCCAGAGCACAGTCTATATATGAACCACATGCACTTTGGAATTGTATGTCTCCATTTCCTCTTGTGAAGGGCTCACACACCACCTATCAGTCAGTTCTGGCCCTGGTTCAGGATTTCTGATGAAAGATTTTATGGGAAAATGGTGACATTCACGACTAAAGTTGATTTGGTGGTTAGCTTTGGTGATTATCTTTTAATTATCCCTGCTTCCCTTCTCCCACATTGTTGTTGACAGTCAAGATTTAGTTGTGCATATTATTTATTGAAAGAGCTGAAGAGGAAAAGGCCAAGGCTAAAACCTAATAATTGAAAGGAAACAACAAATCTAAAGACATCTACATGTCAATTGATAAAATTGGCTTCTAGACTTGAAGATTTTATCTTTAAACAGTCTTGGGAAACAGGCTTTTAATTCAACCAAAGAACTCTTATAGATAAAATTTAATTGCTTTTTTCAAGGATAATCTATTGAGGCCACACCTTAGGTTTTGTTTGGTTTTGCTCTGTTTACCATTTTCTTGCATACACACTTAACCCAAAAGGGGTTGGACAATCAGAGAAGCCTGTGACACTAAGCAAATTTATAAGAAAACAATTTAGGGATTTCAATTTCATCCAAAAATGTCCAACATTTCAATGTCCTTAGACTGTTCTTACAAGAGCAATGTCAAAATAGAGACAATTTCTGCTCTAAAGTCAAATTGATGGTGAATCAGCTTTTATCAAGCCAAAAACCAAAAAAGGCCACCCCTATTCTGATCAAAGACTAGCCCTTAGAATGTCTTTAAGACCAAAGAGGAGTTTTATTTCTACCGTTTTTCACTGCTTCAGTGATTAACTCTGCTCAGAACACAACCAGTTTACAAAGGCTCAGCTGCTTGGAATGGGTGAGAAAGGTTTTGACTAGAGAAAAGGGCAGAGGAATTTTTGTGGATTTGACATCTGGGGCCCAATCTGGGACCAGTGTGAGCCTGAAATATTCTTTCAGTCCTTCCCTTCTTATCACTTACCATTCAAAACAGTATCAAACTTGAGGGCCCTGGTGACTTCAATTATCTTCCTGGGTCTGTAATGAAGATGCTTATAAATATTGCAAAAGATTTATCACCTTAGTGTGAAATTCTCTAATAACAGCAGGGAGTTTTTAAACACAACTGGCAACAAGAAGCATATGGTCAGAGATTCAAGTTACAGCTTTTTTTCTTTTTTAAAATTGTTGTCTGCCAAGGACAATATATTTTTTTCCCTTCTTCAAAATAAACATTGTGCAGGAATGTGCCTCACCAAATGGCTGGGGCTCTATTATATTTCATGCAGCTTTCTAAACAATTTTCAACCCTGGGCTGGCCTGGTGTCAAACAGAAGGCAACCAACAATAGCAAAATCCCATTAAAGCCAAGAAGGTTCCTTCCTGAGGTGAGCCTGGCCAGAAATAGTCATCTTGGCTCATTCTCCAGTTTGGCACTGGGGACTAATAATGCACGGTCTCCTAATGGAAATTATCTAATTTCATCCAAGAGCTCCTCCAGAGAGAGCCGGGCTGACGCACTAACAGTCAATATAACAACATTCTTCTTGAAGTGCTGAACAATGGGCCTTTGGAGAGACTGTGATAAACCACGTCAGACTCTGGACAAACATGAGTGTAAAAATAGGCATCAGAGACATTGACATAGCCACCTAATTTCTCAGGAGGGAGGCCCACAGAGGAGGGGTTGTCCAGAGTATTTGTTGCGAATACTTCAAATGCTGTGTGCAAGGAACTGCCAGCAGAAATAATACTTCATTTAATAATATATGTATTGGAGTCCTGTAAATTATCCCAGTGTCACTCTTCTAAGACCAACAAGATCATCCTGATATATACGCTTGATTTTGTTTCCTGGTATTAATACTTGTTTCAAGAATATTTTTAGCCCTATTTAAATTTTAAGCTTCTCAAAGGTAGAAACTGGCTTGTATCTATAATGGTTATCTACATCAAGACAACAAACATCAGTCAAAACTTTATTTATTGATTGATTGAGCCCAGTAATCTTGAAATATCAGAAAGTCTTCAATGGGTAGGAAACTCAGTAAATAGAATTGGAACATTTCTTCAAGATGGGTTATCTCAGGGCTCAAACCTATGTCACGCTTCCCTGAATTCACACCTACACTACCCTCCTCCTACTTCTCTTCCCCATGAACAAGCTAGAAAATGGCCTCAGTTCTGGAATATGGAATGACTTCCTTAGAACAAAGGCTCTAAGGTATATAGACCACAAGAAATTATTTTGGTCCATAACATAAATTTATAACTCTCGACTGATGCCAGGGAACATATTCTAATTGCAATCACACCACTGAAATAATATTCAGAGTCTGAATCAATATGGCAGCTCAAGCATGTGTCTGCCCTCCCTGTACCACCCCAAGTCCAGATGTATATTCAATATACTGATAACATTTGTGTTTGGGGGGAAATTCTGTGTCTGAGAGATATCAGCGTGAAAGGGCAACTTCTCTTAACTTTTCAGAGGTTGAAATCTGTGAATATAACACTACTCAAAATTTTAAAATTAAATTTAAATAAGCTAGTATTAGAGTGTTAATATGAGATAAAGTGGAATTTAAAGTCAAATGCATAAAAGAAAAAATGAGACATATTTATATTGATGAAAAGTACAGTTCACCAAAAAGTCATTTAACTTCATGCATCTAACAACTTTAAAATATACGAAACCAAACTAATAGAAATATAAGAAGAAAGAGATAAAGATGCATACAAAATAAGATTGAGTAAACAAAAAACAAGTAATGATATAGTAATAGCATTTGAATAACATATGCAAATCTAATAGATATATAAAAACTTGATATTCAACAGAGACAACACTTTTTTTTTAATACACAAAAATTTTGTCATATGTTGAGTCACAGAGAAAATATCAACAAATTCCAAAGTGAATGGGGTCATACAAGTTTCATTCTCTGAGTGTAATGAAATAAAAAATAGAAATTAACAAAAATGATAGCCACATACACACACATGTAAATCATAAATCTCGCCACTTGGAAATTTTAAATGTCCCTCTAAGTTCTTGGGTATAAAAGCAAAGCAAAACTTTTTAGGAAATAAGTATAAGACCTCTTGTCAAAACGAATAGAATATAGTCACAGCAATACTCAAAGAAATTTTGTAGTTTTAATGTACATTTTTCTCAGAAAACAAGATTAAAAAGAAACATTAACTTAGGAATAATAATAAACAAAATTAATAAGTATAAAAAGGAAACACAATAAAAAGTATTCATGTGCATATATGTTAAACATTTAAAAAGGAAAATACTGTATTTCCTTAGGATTTCTTTGGTAGCATAAGTTAAACTAAATAGATGTTGTCAAATATTTATTTATAGAAAGTATCAGTAAAGATGATTTCTGGTATGTTCTGCATAAAATATTGGTAGGATTAAATGACAATGCAAGCAACGAATTTGATGCAGTGCTTGGCATTTGAACAAGTACTATTTTGCTGCCGCTATTACCACTAAATATTTTTTGTGACAGGGAAATCACAAAGAAGTTCACATTAGTGTTAAAACTTTTTTTAAAATTTACTGGACTGAAATCTGCTTTCAGATCGCCTTTCTCTCATTAGTTCTATTAATGATGCCCTACTCCTTGTCTCCACTCCCCCATTCTCAAAACCTGAATCAGTGTGCTCTCTTTTATACAATACAAATGTTCAAATATAGATTTCAGTAAGATGGCCATTATGCTTGCTCAGAGTTTTCACTACTCTTGTCAGGTGAAACATGCCCAATTGGTTATCTTTTCTCTATGTGTTTGAAAAAAATCTATTTAAAAAAGTTACATTTTATTGATACCTAATAGATGCACATATATACATAATAGATGCACATATATACATCATAGACAGATGAAGGGGAACCCCAAAAATAGGCATTATTTTTTGGAGATCAGATTCCTTGAAGTGCAGCCTTCCCCTGCTAGGTAAGAGTTCTAAGAACCCAATGGCATCAGTGTACAAGCTAGCATTGTTGTGAAAGGCTGCGGTGGGCTTCAGTGAATTTTGTGTTTCTGGAGAGTCTTTCAACACACTTACCCATTTCATAATGGGCAATTTATGAGCTCACCTGCCCACACTGTGTTGAATATTCAGCAGTTTATGACCAAAAATAGCATGATCCCTGTGCCCCACCCTTCCTATTTATGTGATCTTGCCCCAAGAGCCCTTTTCCCCCCAGCGATAAAAAAAGTCCTCAAAAGGAAATGTTTTGCTGATGTGGAAGAGGTAAAACAAAAATAATAGAAGCACTAAAAGGCGTCAAAATTGATGAGTTCAAAAACTTTTGAGCATCTCAAAGGTGTATTGCATCAACGGAAAGTATTTTGAAGGTGACTGAAGTTTAAACATGACATAATAAATAAATACTTTTTTGTAAATAAATTCCGGGTTTTTGGGGTCCCCTCTCATACATAGATGTGATAATTTAACACATTCATATAATTTGTAAAGATTAAATCAGTGTAATTGGGATATCTATCACCTTGAATATTTCTTTTCTTTGTGCTGGAAGCACTCAAAGCTCTCAAATTATTCTCTTCAAAGTATCTTGAAATATATAACAGATTCTTTTGTTTTCTTTATCATTTCTTTCTAGGACACAATAGATTATCTCAGACTGCAGTCACCCTATGATCCATCAAATGCTAGGTCTTATTTCTTATATCAGACTGCATATTTTACCCATTGATCATCCTCTTTTCATTAATTTCTCTGCCCTATACTTCTAGACCTCTGGTGACCACCAATATACTCTCTATCTTTTTTAGATTCACTTTTTTAAAACTCACATATGAATGAGAACATAAAATGCTTGTCTCTCTGTGCTTGACTTATTTTATTTAACATAATGACATCCAGTTCCACTAGAAATTCTGCAAATTCTGGGATTTCCTTCTTTTTATGACTGAATACTATTCCATTGTGTGTATATGCATTCTTTATATCCATTCATCCATTGATGAGCACTTAAATTGATTCCATAGCTTGGCTATTGTGAACAGCGCTGCTGTTAAAATGGAAATGCATATATCTCTTTGATATACTGATTTATTTGTCTTTAAATATATATCCAGTAGTGAAATTCCTGAATCATATGGTACATTTAGTTTTTTGTGGAACCTCCATACAGTTTTTCATAGTGGCTTTACTAATTTACATTTCCACCAACAGTGAACAATGTTCCTCTTTCTCCACATCCTTGCTAGCATTTGATATTTCTTGTCTTTTTGATAAAAATCATTTTAACTGGGGTGAGATGATACCTCATTGTGGTTTTTATTTGCATTTCTCTGATGATTAGTGATGTTGAGGTTTTTTTTTTCATGTATCTGCTGGTCATCTGTATGTCTTCTTTTGAGAAATGTCTATTCAGATCTTTTGCTCACTTTAAATTAAGAATATTTGGTTTTATGTTATTGAGTTCCTTGAGTTCCTTATGTATTCTGGTAACTAATCCCTTTCAGCTGGGTAGTTTGCAAATATTTTCTCCCATTCTGTGGGTTGTCTCTTCACTTTGTTGATTACTTCCTTTGCTGTGTAGAAGATATAATCTCATTTGTCTGTTTTTGCTTTGGTTGCCTATGCATATGAGGGCATAACACACAAAATTTTACCAATGTCCTGGAGCATTTTCCCAACATTTTCTTTCAGTGGTCTTATAGTTTCAGGTCTTTGATTTAAGTCTTTAATCCATTTTGAGTTGATTTAGGTATATAGTGAGATATAGGGTACCTAGTTTTATTCTTCATAGAATTATCCAGTTTTCCCAGCACTAGTGTTAAAGAGACTGTCCTTTCCCCCATTGTATTTTCTTGATACCCTTGTAAAAAAAATTAGTGGTTTCAAGTGTGTAGATTTATATCTAGTTTCTCCATTTTGTTCCAATTGTCTATGTATCTGTTTTTATTCCAGTACCATGTGATTCAGTTGCTCTAGCATTATAGCATATTTTCAAATCAGGTGGTATGATGCCTCTAGATTTGTTCTTTTTGCTTAGTGTTGCTTTGGCTATTCAGGGTCTTTTATGGTTCTTTATAAATTTTAGAATTGTTTTTCTATTACTGTGAAGAATGTCATTGGCATTTTGATAAGGATTGCTCTGAGTTTTTTTAAAAAAATGATTTTATTTATTTTTAAAATGTAAGGTACCAATGAAGGTTAGGTACATACATGGTCATCATACAGGTAAAGTGTAGGTACCGGTATTGATGTTATGTGTCCCTCCCCCCTGGCAATGTCCCACTACTGCCAATCTCTTATGGTATTATGATAAATGTTCAGGGTCCACTTATGAGTGAGTACATGTGGTACTCAGATCTGTTTCTGTGATAAATCGTTGAGTATTGTAAACTCTCCATCCAGGTTGCTGCAAAGTTCATAATTTTGTTTTTCTTTATGGCTGCATAATATTCCATCATGTAAATGTACCACATTTTCTTTATCCAGTCCACTTTCAATGGACAGTATGGTTGTTTCCATGCTTTTGCTATTGTGAATAATGCTGTAATAATCATGTGTGCAGGTGTCTTTATCATAGAGTATTTTGAGTTTCTCTGGGTATATTCCCAGAAGGAGAATTGCTAGTCGTATGTAAAGTTGATTTTCAGGTTTTTTAGAAATTGCCACACTGTTTTCCACAGAGGTTGTACTAGTTTACATTCCCGCCAGCATTGTAAAAGTGTTCCCTTTTCCCCTCATCCTCTCCAGCATCTGTTGTTTTTTGAGTTATTGATAATGGCCATTCTGACTGGAGTTAGATGGTATCTCAGTGTGGTTTTAATTTGTGTTTCTTTGATGATTAGTGAGGCTGAGCATTTTTTTCATGTATCTGTTGGCTGCTTGTATATCTTCTTCTGAGAAGTGTCTATTTCATATCTTTTGCCCAGTTTTTAATAGGGTTGCTTGTTTCCCTTTAGGCACATTTGAGTTCCTTGTAGATCCTGGATGTTAGGGCTTTGTCAGATACACAGCTGGCAAATAATCTTTCCCATTCTGTGGTCTGTCTCCCCAATCTCTTCATGATTTCTTTTGCTTTGCAGAAGATTTTCAGTTTGATGAGGTTCTACTCATCTATCTTATCTTTTATGGGATTGCTTTGAATCTATAAATTACTTTGTGTAGAATTGTCATTTTAACAATATTAATTCTTCTAATACATTAGCATGAAATATATTTTCATTTTTTATGTATGTTCTCTTCAATTTCTTTAATCAGTGCTTTATAGTTTTCCTTGTATAGCTTTTTCATTTTTTTCAGTTAAGGAGTGATTCCTAGGTATTTTATATTTTTCTTGCTATTGTAAATAGGATTGTTTTCTTGATTTCTTTTTCAGATTGTTCACTGCTGGCATATATAAATACTGCTAATTTTTGTGTGTTGATTTTTATCCTGCATCTTTACTAAATTTATCAGTTCTAACAGTTTTTTTTTTTTAGTAGAGAGTTTAGGTTTTTCTAGGTATAAGATCATGTCATCTGCAAAGAAATCTAATCTGACTTCTTCTTTGCCAATTTAGACACCCTTTATTTTTTTTCCTTTTTCCCAATTGTTTTGACCAGGACTTTCAGTATTATGTTGAATAAAAGTGGTGCAAGTGGGTAGTATTCTTGTCTTGTTCCACAGCTTAGAGGAAAGACTTTCAATTTTTACCTTACATTTATGTTCATCAGTGATATTGTCCTGTAGTTTTCTTTTATTTTTTTTTTTTAATTTTTATTGTGTCCTTGTTGAGTTTTGGTATCAGGATAATGCTGGCTTAATAGAATGAGTTTGGAAGTATTCCTTCCTTTTCAATTTTTTTTTTTGAAAAGTTTGAGTAGAATTGATAGTTTTTATCAAATGTTTGCTAGAATACTACAGTGAAGTCATCAGTTTCTGGGTTTTTCATTGATGGGAGACTTTTTATTATGAGTTCAATCTTTTATTTTTTATTGGTTTCTTGAGGTTTTCTATTTTTTCATGGTTCAATCTTGGTAGGTTGTATGTGTCCAGAAATTTATCCATTTTTCTAGGTTTTTCAGTTTGTTGGTATATTAGTTATTCATAAGTTTCTAATGATTCTATTTCTGTGGTCTCTTATGTCTTTTAAAAAATGATTCCTTTTTCTTTTCTGATGTTACTTATTTGGGTCTTTTCTCTTTTTTCTTAGTCTAGTTAAAGATTTGTCAATTTTGTTTATTTTTTAAAAAATTAACATATCATTTTGTTGATCTGTGTTTTTTTAGTCTCAGTTTCATTTATTTTTGTTCTTATTTTTATTCTTTCTTTCCCTTCTATTCATCTTGGGTTTAGTTTGTTCTTGCCTTTCTAGTTTCTTGAGGTAAATTGTCCAGTTGTTCACCTGAAGTCTTTCTACTTTTTAATATAGCTTTTACTGCTATAAACTTCTCTGTTAGTACTGTTTTTGCTATATCTTATAGGTTTTGGTGTGTTGTGTTTCCATTTTCATTTGTTTCAAGAAATTTAAAATTTTTCTTTATAATTTCTTTATTGATCCATTGATCATTCAAGAGCATGCTGTTTAATTTTCATGTATTTGTGTATTTTCTTTTTCTTTTTTTTTTTTTTTTTGAGTTGGGGTCTCACTCCATCACCCAGACTGGAGTGCAGTGTCATGCTCCTGGCCACCAGAGCCTCAACCTGCTGGGGTCCGGTGATTCTTCTGCCTCAGTCTTCCAAGTAGCTGGAACTACAGGTACGCGCTACCACGCCTAGCTAATTTTTTATTTATTGTAGAGATGAGGTCTCGTCAAGTTGCCCAGGCAGGTCTCAAACCCGCGGGCTCAGGCAATCCACTCACCTCAGCCTCCCAAAGTGCTGGGATTATAGGCTGAGCCACCGAGCCCAGCCGTATTTGTGTATTTTCTGAGGTTTCTTTTCTTATTGGTTTCTAGTTTTTTTCCATTGTGGTCAGAAAAGATACTTGATATAATTTCTACTTTTTTGAATTTGTTAAGATTTGTTTTGCAGCCTAAAATATGATCTATTTTGGAGAATGTTCCTTGTGCTAATGAAAATAATGTATATTCTGTATCAGTTGGGTGAAATGTGCTATAAATGTCAGTTAGACTTATTTGGTCTAGTGTATAGTTTGACTCTGATGTTTCTTTGTTAATTTGCTGGTTTGATGATCTGTCCATTACTAAGCGGGGTATTGCAGTAACCTACTATTATTGTAATATAGTCTAGCTCACCCTTTAGTTCCATTGATTTTTTTATATACTTGGGAGCTCTGGTGTTGCATGCTTACATATTCATAATTGTTATATCCTCTTGTTGAATTTTCTATTATGTCATATAGTGACCTTCTTTGGCTCTTTTATAGTCTTTGATTTGTATAGCTACTTCTGCTCTTTTTGGTTTTCAGTGTCATGAAGTATTTCTACTTTGGATGTATGTGTGCCTCATAGGTGAAGAGAGTTTCTTGTAGGCAGCATATAATTAGACCTTGTTTCTTCTATTCATTCAGCAACTCTATGTTTTTTTAATGGGAGAGTTGAGTCTATTTATACTCCGTGCTATTATTGATAAGTCTGGACTTACTGCTGCCATTTTGTTGCTTGTTGCTTGTTTTCTTGTTGTTGTGTAACTCCTCTCTTCCTTTCTTTGTGGTTAAGTGATTTTCCTCTGGTAGTTTGTTTTAATCATTGCCTTTTATTTTTAATGAATCTTATACAGGTTTTTGCATTGTAGTTACTATGAGGCTTACAAAAACATCTTATAGATGTAACATGATATTTTAAAGAGAAGGCAACTTATCTTAGATCACAAATAAAAGAATAGAAACAAACAGGCAAAAACACTCACAAATACAAAATCCTATTCTTTAACTGCAGTCCTCAACTTTTGATGTTAAGTTGTCTTGAATTATGTATTGTTATAGTGCCTATCTCTTTACAGGTTGATCTAACTATTACTATTTTGATAGATTTGTCTTTGAATTTTATGCTAGAGTTATGAGTAGATTGTATACCACAATTACAGTATTATAGCATTCTGGGTTAATTTTATTGGTGGGTTTTATACCTTCAAATGCTTTCTTTTTGTATGATAGTTTTTTTCAGATTGAAGAATTATCTTTTGTTTCTTTATTATTTTTAGAGAGAGGATCCTACTCTGTCATCCAGGCTAGATTGCAGCAGCATGATCATAACTCACTGCAACCTCAAATTCCTGGGCTCAAGTGATCCTCCTATAGCTTCCTGAGTAGCCAGGACTACAATCACATGCTATCAAGCCTGGCTAAATTTTTTTTTTTTTAAATTTTTTGTAGAGACAGGGACTGGTAATGTTGTCCAGGCTTGTCTTGAACTCATGGTCTCAAGCAATTCTCCCACCATGGCCTCCCAAAGCACTGTTATCACAGGCATGAGCCATCATGCCCAGCCTGAAGAACTCCCTTTAGTATTTTTTGTAAGATGGGTCTGGTGGTGGTAATTCTCTCAGCTTTTGTTTGGGAAAGATTTTATCTCTCCTTGATATTTGAAGGGTAGCTTTGCTGGATACAATATTCCTGGATGGCAAGTTTTTTCTATTCAGCTTTTTGTTTTTGTGATAATTCCCTTACAATGATGGTTTCCAGCTGCATCTGTATTGCTTCAAATGACATGATTTTGTACTTCTTTATGACTGCATAGTATTCCATAATGTGTATGTAGCATATATTTTTTTATCCAGTCCACCGTTAATGGACATCTGGGTTAGTCCCATGTTTTCACTATTATAAATAGTGCTGCAGTAAACTTAAGAGTGCAGGTGTCTTTTTGGTAGAATGGTTTATATTCCTTTGGGCATATTCCCAGAATTGGCATTGCTGTTTTGAATGGTAGCTCTACTTTTAGTTCTTTGACAAATCTCCAAACTTCTTTCCACCAAAGTTGAACTAGCTTACATTCCCCCTAACAGTGTACAAACACTCTCTATTCCCCTGCCGCCTTGTCAACATTTATCTTTTTTTCCCTGACTTTTTAATAATAACTATCTTGACCAGTGTGAGATGGTATCTCCTTGTAGTTTTGATTTGTTTTTATCTGATGATTAGAGATACTGAGCATTTTTTCATGTTTGTTGGCTGCTTGGATGTCTTCTTTTGAGAAGTGTCTGTTTATGTCCTTTGTCCACTTAAAAATTTTTTTTGTCTTGATTTGAATTTCTTATAGATTCTTTATATTAGACCTTTGTTGGAAGCATAGCTTGCAAATATTTTCTCCCATTCTGTGGGTTTTCTCTTTTCTCTTTTGATGGTTTCTTTTGTTGTGCTGAAGCTTCAGAAGGTCCCATCTGTCAATTTTAGTTTTCACCTCATTTTCTTTTGAGGGCTTGGCCATGAATTCATTGCCATGTCCAGGAAGGTGCTTTCTAGGTTGTTTTCTAAGATTTTTATAATTTGAGTTTCACACTTAAGTTCTTAATCCATTTTGAATTAATTTTTGCATATGGTGAAAGGAAGAGGTCCAGTTTTATCCTTCTGCATGTGGTTAGCCAGTTCAGCACAATTTGCTAAGTAGGGTTTTTTTCTCCAAAGTTTTTGTTGGCTTTGTCAAAGATGAGTTGGTTGAAGGTCTGTGGTTTTATTTCGGGGTTCTCTATCCTGTTCCATTGGTCTTGGTGTCTATTTCTTTACCAGTATCATGCTGTTTTGGTTAGTGTTGCTTTGTAGTAAAGTTTGAAGTCTGTAAGTGTGATGCGTCCAGCTGAAGATTTCTTTAGCTATTGGGACTCTTTTATGCTTTCATATGAATTTAAGTATTGTTTTTTCTAGGTCTGTAAAAAAAAAAGTGTGCTAATATTTTGATAGGAATACTGTTGAATATGTAGATTGCTTTGTGCAGTATGAACATTTTGATGATATTAACTCTTCCACTCCATGAGCATGGTTATTCCATTTGCTTGTGTCATCTGTGATTTTGTTGAACAATGTTTTGTAATTCTCATTGTAAAAATGTTTTGATCTCTTTGGTTAGATGAATATTGAGGTTGTATGTGTGTGTGTGTGTCTATTTTGAATTGAATTGCATTTTTTATTTGGCTTTCACCCTGCTTGTTGTTGGTATATGGAAATGCAACTAATTTTTTTGTGTGATGATTTTTGATCCCAAGGACTTTACCAAAGTTTTTTTTATCAGTGCTAGGAATTTTTTTTTTTTTTTTGGATAATCTCTAGGGTTTTCTAGATATAGAATTATGCCATCTGCAAAGAAAGATCATTTAACTTCCTCTTTTCCTGTATGGATACCTCTAATTTCTTTATCTTGCCTGATTGCTCTGGCTAGGACTTCCAGTAGTATGTTAAAAAGAAGTGTTTGTTTGTGTTTTTATTTATCCAAAAATATTCTCTAATTTCCTTTGTAATTAGGTTTTTGACCCACTGGTTATTTAGAAGTATACGTATTAATTTTCACATATTAGTGAATTTCCCAATTTCTTTCTGTTATAAATTTCTAATTTCATGTGATTGGAGAACATATGTTTTATAACTTAAATCCCTTTTAAATTTATTGAGACTTGTTTTAAAGCCTAACATGTGGTCTACTCTGGAGAATATTCCATGTGCACTTGAGAAGAACATGTATTCTGCTCTTGTTGGATGGAGTAATCTATAGAAATTTGTGAGGTCTGATTGATATATGATGTTATTCAAGTCTTCAATATTCTCACAGGTATTTTGTTGAATTGTTCTGTCCATTATTGAAAGTGGGCTATTGAAGATCTCCAAATATTATTTTTGAATTATCTATTTCTTCTTTCAATTCTGCCAATTTTTTTTGCTACATGTGTTTTAGGGCTCTATTGTTGTGTGCATATGTATTATAATTATGTCTTTTTGAAAAAAAATAACTTGATAACTTACTTTATTAGTGTTTAATTATTTTATTTAATTTGTATTTTTATTTACAGATGTGGGATACAATTCAGGATTAGGTATACTAGTGGTTATCGTACAGGTAAAGTTTGGGCCTCTCTGGTTTGAGACAGGTACCCTTATTGATGTCATGTGTAGGGGTGCCTCCTCTGGCAGTTTCTGGCTACTGCCAATCCCTTTCTTATAGTATTATGGTAAATGTTCAGGGTCTGCTTATGAGTGAGGACCTTATGGATTGACACTTTTATCATATTAAAATGTTTTTATTTGGCTTTAGTAATAATTTTTGTTTTAATGTTTGTTTTGTCTGAAATTAATATAGACACTCCATTTCTCATTTGGTGTTGCTTCTGGGCTATATCTTTTTCCTTTTTTTTTTTTTTTTTTTTTTTACTTTTTAAAAATTTCTTTAAAACTGAAGTGTGCTTTTTATAGATAACATAGTTGGATCAATTTTTTTCCTTTTTAAAATTTCTTTAAAACTGAAGTGTGTCTTATAGATAACATAGTTGGATCAATTTTTAAAAACCAATTATGCCGATTTTTGTCTTTTCCTTGGAATATTTAATTCATTTACATTTAATGTAATTAAGGTAAGCTAGATCTACATCTACCATTTTGTTGTCTTCTATATGTCCCCTGCTGTTTTTATTCCTCTATTTCTCCATTAGTGTTTTCTTTTGTTTTAGATATTTTCTAGTGCAGCATTAAAGTTCCATTATCATTTTTTATATATGT
Source organism: Carlito syrichta (assembly GCF_000164805.1). Classification (NCBI taxonomy): domain Eukaryota; kingdom Metazoa; phylum Chordata; class Mammalia; order Primates; family Tarsiidae; genus Carlito; species Carlito syrichta. Next base: position 160,580 of record NW_007256107.1, on the reverse strand, counting down.
TCTTAGTGATTGTCTTAGGGATTACAATTAGCATCTTAGTTTATAGCAACATAATTTGGATTAATATCAACTTAATTTTCAATAGCATACCAAAACTTTTCTCCTATAGCTCTTTGTAGTATTATCATTACATAAGTTACATTTTTGTACATTTTAAGCCCTTCAGCTCCTCAACAGTTTTATAATTATTCCTTTGTATAGTTAACTTTTAAATAATAGAGAAGAAGAAAACAGTAACACACCAAAATACATTTATGTTGTCTCTTATATTTAGTTATGTAGTTGCCATTATTAGTGCTCCTTTTTTTGTTTTTAAATATGAATTCAAGTTATTGTCCAGTGTCTTTATTTTGGCCTGAAGGACTTCTTTTAGTATTTTTTTGCAGGGCATGTGTTCTAGTAATGATTCTCTCAGTTTTTGCTGATCTAGAAATACCTTAATTTCTAGTTTTTTTTTTTTTTTTTTTTTTGAGTTGGAGTCTCACTCTGTCACCCAGAAGGGAGTGCAGTGGCCGCTCCCGGCCACCGCAGCCTCAACCTGCTGGGCTCCGGCGATCCTTCCACCTCAGTCTTCCAAGTAGCTGGAACTACAGGCGCGTGCTACCATGCCCAGCTAATTTTTTGATTTTTATGGTAGAGCTGAGGTCTCGCCAAGTTGCCCAGGTGGGTCTCGAACCCGCGGGCTCAGGCAATCCGCTCACCTCAGCCTCAGCGCGGGATTACTGGCTGAGCCACCGAGCCCGGCTTCTTAGTTTGTTTTTTAATGATATTTTTGCTGTGTGTCATGTTTTGTGTTGACAGACTTTTTCCTTCTGCACATTGAATGCAACATTTCACTGACTTCTGGCCTCTATGGTTTCTATAACAAATGAGAAATGTGCTGTTTATCTGATTGAGAATTCCTCATATGTAGCAAATTGTTTCTCTCTTGCAACTTAAGATTCTCTTTTTCTTTGTCTTTTTTTCATATCTTTTTTTTCTTTATTTTTTAAGATGTAGGGTATAATTCAGGGTTAGGTATGCTAATGTACATTATGCAGGTAACCTTGTTGATGAGGTGTGCCCCTCCCTCCCCTGGCAGTTTCCTTCAACTGCCAATCCCTTTCTTATAGTATTATGATAATTGTTTAAGGCCTGCTTATGAGTGAGAATATGTGGTAATCTGTTCTTTGTTTCTGTGATAGATCACTGAGTATGACAGACTCTAAATCCATCCAAGTTGATGCGAAGTCCATATGTTTGTTCTTCTTCATGGCTGCATAATATTCCATTGTGCATATATACCACATTTTTTTTTTTTTACCTAGTCCAGCTTCAATAGGCAGCATGGTTGGTTCCATGTTTTTGCTACTGTGAATAGAGCTGCAACAAACATGCGTGTGGAGGTATCTTTTTGGTAGAATGACTTGAGTTCCTCTGGGTATATTCCCAATAGGGGGATTCCTGGGTCATTTGGAAGGTCAATTTTTACTTCTTTCAGAAATCACCACACTGTCTTCTAAAGAGGTTGCACTAGTTTGTATTCCCACCAGCAGTGTAGAAGTATTCCTTTTTCTCCACATCCTTGCCAGCATCTGTTGTTGTTTGTTTTACCAATGATGGCCATTCTTACTGGGGTTAGATGGTATCTCAATGTGGTTTTGATTTGCATTTCTCTGATGATGAGTAAGGCTGAGCACTTTTTCATGTGTCTGTTGGCTGCCTGTATATCCTCTTTTGAGAAGTGTCTGTTCATGTCTTTTGCCCACTTTTTAATGGGACTGTTTGTTTTTTTTTTCCCTTTAGCAGGTTTGAGTTTCTTGTGGATCCTAGATGTTAGGCCTTTGCCAGATATACACTTAGAAAATACTTTTTCCCATTCTGTGGGTATCTTCCCTTTCTCTTGATGGTTTCTTTGGCTTTAAAGAAGCTTGTCAGTTTGATGAGGTCCCACTTATCTATCTTATCTCTTATGGTATGGGCACTTGGGGTTTTAATCAGGAATTAGTTACCAGTTCCAATTTCCATAAGGGTGTCTCCTGCATTTTCTAAGATTCTTAAAGTTTGAGGTTTTACATTTAGGTCTTTGATTCATTTAGAGTTAATTTTTGTGTATGGTGATAGGGTCCTGTTTCAATCTTTTGCATGGGATCAGCCAGTTTTCTCAGCACTGTTTACTGAATAGGTTCTCTTCTCCCCAGTGGTTGTTGTTGGAGGCCTTGTCAAAGATGAGTTGGTTAAGAAATTGAGGCTTTGCTTCTGGAATTTCCATCCTGTTCCTTTGGTTCATATGCCTGTTCTTGTTCCAGTACCAGGCTGTTTTGCATATTGTTGCCTTATAGTAAAGTTTAAAGTCTGGAAGTGTGATACCGCCTGCTTTGTTTTGTAAAGGATGGTTTTGGCTATTCATGGTCGTTTATGTTTCCATATGAATTTCTGTATTGTCATTTTCAGGTCTGAGAAGAATGATGTTGGTAACTTAATGGGTATTGCATTGAATCTGTAGATTGCCTTTGGTAGGATGGACATCTTAACAATGTTGATTCTTCCTATCCAGGAGCATGGAATATTTTTCCATTTGTTTGTGTCTTCTTGGGTTTCTTTGAGCAGTGTTTTGTAGTTCTCATTATAAAGATCTTTCACTTTTCTGGTCAGGAAGACGCTGAGGTATTTCATTTTCTTTGTGGCTATTGTGAATGGGATTGTGCTTTTTATTTGGCTATCTGCCTGCTTGTTGTAGGTGTATGAGAATGCAACTGTCTTTTGCATGTTTATTTTGTGCCCCGAGACTTTGCCAAAGTTCATTATCAGGACAAACGGGTTTTTGACAGATTATCTTGGATTTTCAAGGGATAGGATCATATTGTCAGCAAAGAAGGATAACTTGACTTCTCTTTTCCTATTTGGATACCCCTGATATCCTTCTCTTGACTAATTGCTCCAGCTTGGACACAATGTTTAACAAGAGGGGTGGGAGTGGGCAGACTTGTCTTGTTCCAGTTTTCAGGGGAAATTATGTTTCCAGTTTCTGTACATTTAGCGATGTGCTAGCTGTGTGTTTATTGTAGATGGTGCTTACTGTTTTGAGGTATGTTCCTTCTATACCTAGGTGTTTGAGGGTTTTAATTAAGAAGGGATGCTGGATTTTATCTAAAGCTTTTTCTACATCTAATGAGATAATCATGTGATTTTTGTTTTTACATCTGTTGATGTATTTAATTACATTTATGGTCTTGCAAATGTTGAACCAGCCCTGCATCCTGGGATGAAGGCTATTTGGTCATGGTGGATGATTTTTGAGTTGTGTTTTTGGATCCGATTTGCTAGAATCTTGTTGAGGATTTTTGCAACTATGTTCATAAGGGATATTGGCCTGTAGTTCCCTTTTTTTTGTTGGATCTTTACCCAGTTTGGGTATCAGTGTGATGTTAGCTTTGTAAAATGATTTGGGGAGAATTTCATCTTTCTCAACTGCCTGCAGTACTTTCAGTAGGATTAGTATCAGCTCCTCCTTGTATGTTTTGTAGAATTCTGCTTGAAAGCTGTCTATGGTCCGGGCTTTTTTTTTTTTTGTCGGTAGTTTTCTTATGACAGAGTCAATTTCCTGTGTAGTTATTGGTCTATTTACTGTCTTAATGTCTTATTGTTTCAACCTGGGGAGGTTGTGTGATGTCAGAAAGTTCTCCATTTAATTTAGGTTATTAAGTTTGTTTTCATATAGGTGTGCATAGTAATCTGTGATAATCTTTTGTATTTCTTTGGGGTCTGTTATGACTTGATCTTCTGTATTTTTGATTGTGTTTATTTGAGCTTTTTCTTTATTGCTTGGTCATTCTGGCTAGGGGTCCATCAATCCTGTTAATTCTTTCAAATTACCAGATTTTTGTTTTGCTGATGTTTTCTGTGATAGCTTTGTGTTCTATGCCCCATATTTGGGCTCTTAGCGTGGTGATATGGATTCTTCTGCTAATGCTAGGGTTCTGGTGGTCTTCTCTTTCCAGCTCCCTTTGGTGATTTGGTAGGCTGTCAACTTGTGATCTTTCCATTTTCTTGATGTGTGTTCCTAGAGATACAAATTGCCCTCTTAGAACTGTTTTCATGGCATCCCAGAGGTTTTGGAAAGATGTTTTTCATTTTCATTTGTTTCTTAGAATCTTTTAATTTCTGTTTTGATTTCAGTATTGACCCAGTAGTTTTTCAGCATCATGCTGTTTAGTGTCCATATCTTTGTGGGTTTTGGAGGCATTTTGTTGGTGTTGATATTTATTTTTAATCATTGTGGTCTGAGAAGGTGCATGGCAAGATTTCAACCTTATGGAATTTGTTTATGCTTGATTTATGGCCTAGGATGTGATTGATCTTGGAGTATATTCCATGTGGTGATGAGTAGAATGTATATTCTGTGGTTGTTGGGTGGAATATCAGTAGGTATCTATTAAATCTATTTGGTCATGTGTCAAGTTTAGGTTCTGGATCTCCTTGTTGATTTTTTGCCTCAATGATCTATCTAGGGCTGTTAATGGGGTATTCAAGTCCCCTGCTGTAATAGTGTTAGAGTCAATAGTCTTTTTTTAGTTTACTTAGTAGTTGCTTTATAAATACTGGTGCTCCTGTGTTGAGTGTGTATATGTTTAGGATGGATTTTTTTGTTGATGGATTGAACCTTTTATCATTATGTAGTGTCCTTTCATATCTTTTTAAATTTTTGATAGCTTAAAGGTTGATTTGTCTGATATTAAGATTGCGACTCTAAGATTGTGACTCCTGCCTTCTTTTCTGATCCATTTGCTTCATTTTCCATCCAACTTTGAGTCTGTGTGCATCCCTTGTGGCGAGATGAGTTTTCCTGGATGCAGCAAATAATTGGGTCATGATTTCTTATCCAGTTTGCCATTCTGTGTCTTTTCAGTGGTGCATTTAGTCCATTCACATTCAGGCTGATTATTGAAATGTGAGTATTTATCTCTGTCATGAGGTTCTTTTAAAGTTTTTTTGCTTGTTTGCTTGTTTTCTTTTAGCTTTGGGGTTGATGTGTGTGTTTTCAAGTTTGTTGTTGCGATGTATTCTCAGTTAATTCTGTGCTCTGTTGTTCTCTTGGGAAGTGTGTGATCATTCTTTTTTTCCTTCTTTCTGTGCTTAATAGCTTTTTAAGTGTCTCATATAGAGCTGGTCTGGAAGCTGCATAATCTCTTAGGGATTGGAGTCTGGGAAGAATTTTAATTCTCCATCACTGATGAACCCTAGCTTGGCTGGGTAGGAAATTCTTGGCTGAAATTGTTTACCTTTGAGGACTTTGCATATTGGACTCCAGCCCCTTCTTATTTGCAGTGTTTCTGCTGATAGGTCTATTGCTATTCTGATTGGTTTTCCTTGGTAGGTAGTCTGACCTTTCTCTCTTGCTGCCTTTAGGATTTTTTCTTTTGTGACTACTTTGTGTAGGCAAATTACTAAGTCTAGGCATTGATCTTCTCATTTGATATCTTATAGGGTCTCTCTGTATCACTTGTGTTTAACTGATCATATCTCTGGTGAGATGGGAAAAGTTTTCTTGGATAGCCTCCTGGAATATTTGCTTCAAGGTGTTCTCCATTTCCCTTTCTTCTTCTGGGATACCAATCAAGTGTAGGCTTGGCCTCTTGATATAATCGCATATCTCTTGTATGTTTTGTTCTTTCTTTCTGGGTATTCTTTCTATGTTTTTTAAGATCAGGCTAATTCCATGTTCTGGTCTTCAAGTTCTGAGATTCTTTCTTCTGTTATATTAATTCTGCTTTCCATCCTTGTCATCTTGTTATTTAATTCCTGGATGAAATTTTTATGGTGAAACTCTCTGTTACAAGTTCTTTCAGTGGTGCACTTTGTCTTTCTTGAGTCTTATTCATTCTTTCCATTCATTCCCTAATCCCTGTCATATTCTGGGGCCAATCCTTAGTGATTTCTATTGTTTGGGCTTCCAGTTCTGATTTTTCAGAAATTTTCTCTTTGTTACACTTGAAATTACCTGTGGTCTTCTGCTGGTTTTTCCTCATTTGTGGCAGCTCTCTTGCTTTTTTGTTTAATTCCATTATTAAGTGGTAGTGGGAAAGGCTTTCACTTCTGATGTTTGCTCAGCCCTCTATTTTTCCCTGATTCGGGCTCTGAATTTGTGTTCTATTTTGAAACAGGAGTGTGGGTGGGAAACTTTGCTGTCTCTTGTAGTTTTGAAAGTCGAATAAGTAGAGGATGGGGAGCTACTTGTCAATCACCATATTCACTGATTGTGGTATGATTTCCCTGAGAGCCACTCCCTACCACCACTTTATATGATGATGCAGTGGGTATGTGTGTGTACCCCTACAATACAGTAGCAGCAATGAGGAGAACAGAGAAGAATAGAATGAAATAAGATGGACAAAAATAAATAAATTAATACATAAATAAATTAATAAAACACAGCACAGTGAAAGCAGAAACCAAGGCAAAAAATAATTAATCACACACACACACACACAGGCAGTCACACACCCCAAAACAAACTGGAATAATAGCAAGATGAAACAAAACAAAAAACAACAACAACAGCAAAAGTTGGGAAAACTAAACACACACACACACACACACACACACACACACACACACACACACCTACCTAGCACAAAATGAATGGAAAAGAAAAAGAGAAAGACTGGAAAAAAAAAGAAAGAAAGAAGAGAAAAAAAAGGTAAAAATAGGAGTTCGGATTGAACCCTCACATATATATTCATATCCATCTTAAACTATATAAAAAAGAGAAGGACAAAAGAGCAAAACAAACCAACAAAAAAGACAAAAAACAAAATAAACTGAAAGATACACACCTGACGAGTCACATATGCCATAAACAGAAAACAAAAAACAAAAGAAGAAAGAAAAAGTGGAGGATGCATATCAAACCCTCTCATACACATTCATGTACAAAGGAAAAATATTTGAAAAATTGGAAAACTAACAAACAAGAAAATTTTTTTTTTAAATTAAAAAAGAAAGAAAAATAAAACATCCTGCCCTCTTGTGGCAGGTCCTGTAATTATTCCTTTGTCAGCTTCTCTGCTCCCTCCTGTAGAACTTTTGTCTCTTTCACTTTCTCCCCAGTGTCAGGACCAGGGAAGGAGGAAGAGCAATGGGGGTGAGTGGGGTTGCAGTCCTCCCCTCCCATTCACATATGGTCAGGGGGATCCCCCTCAGTGGGTAGGTGAAGGATTGTCTCTTCTCCAGGTATGTACTCTCAGGAGGTGCCCCAGCCAGGCCTATCCTGGAATGGAGTTCTGTCAAGGCTGACTTCCATGTTCCGCCTGGGTTCATCCCTGTCAGTCGTGCCTCAGCTGTGTGGGTCTGATGTTCAGAGGATTGCTTGGCAGGAGGGGTGTTGGGCCAGTCCCAGACTCACCATTGATCTCTTTGGAGGTCTTCTTTGCCTTTTTTTGGCCACACCCTTTGTCCTGGAGCTGAGTCAGGGTAGAGGGTGGGGCACTTGAGACTCAGCACTTGTCCTGCCCCTTCAAAGTTTATGCTTTCAGTATATTCCTTCTGGGTCACAATCAACCCCTGAGCAGTTGATCTGCTGGTCATAGAGATCGGGTCTGTTGCTCCATGGTGAACAAGTCAGAGCACTTTCCTGCCCTGTTTTCAAGATGATGGCGGGGTGTCTCTTTCATCTTCTCTGGTGGGACTCTGCCTCTGGGCTCCCTCTGCAGCCCTTGCTGCCAGTGTGGGACCAGGCGCTGCAGTGGTGAGGCAAAGCCTGGAGTCAGCAGTCTCTCCCAATGTAGTAGTGAGGCAGAACCTGGAGCCAGTAGTCTCTCCCCTCTGCTTCTTTACAGAAAAACTTTTGTCAGTTTTTAAAAAAATGGTGCTCAGCTTCTATTACCCCAAAAGTGCTCAGGACCAAGGAGGGCCCTGGACATTTGCTCACAAGACCCCACTTAGTCAATCTCTCCCAGCATCTTCTTCCCAGGAGGGGTTTTATTGACTTTTTTTAAAAAATGGCACTTGGCTTCTGCATCCCAGGAATCGGTAGGGTCCAAGCCAAGAAGGTGCGGCAAGAGCAGCTGCACCAGGAGAGCCCTGACTGCTTGCTCCTGAGCTCTCACTCAGTCAGTCACTCACATGCCCACTCACTCACCAACATGTACACAAAATTTTCCATACACTCACTCACTCACACCAGGACTTGTGTAATCTGACTGGCTTGGCTGCTATCTTCCTCCCTTCTTTGTCTTTTAATGGTTTGATTATAACATGTCTAGGTATAGCTTTCTTTAAGATTGTCTTACTTATGCTTAATTGAGCTTATTGACTGTGTAGATAACTGTGTTTTTAAAAAACTGAATTTGGAAAGTCTTTTTTAAAAAAATATTCTGTCTGCCATTTCTGTTTTCTCATTCTTGGACTCCGATTATACACATGTTGGTGCAATTGGTGATGTCTAACAGGTCTGGGTCTCTGTTCATTTTTTTCATTCATTATTTCTGCTCTGTGAATTGAATAACCTTTATGACTTATTGGTTTACAGTTTATTCTGCCAGCTTCTATAGTGAATATTTTATTTCAGCCATTGTACCTTAAAATTAATTAATTAATTAATTTATTTAGTAAGAGTCTCACTCTGTTGCCCAGCCTGGAGTGCAGTGCCACACTCAATGGCCACTGCAGCCTTGATCTGCTGGGCTCGTTGATCCTTCTGCCTCAACCTTCCGTGTAGCTGGAACTACAGGCATGCACCACTAGGCCTGGCTAATTTTTAAATTTATTTTAGAGATGAGGTCTTACCATGTTGTTCAGGCTGGTTTCAAACCCCTGAGCTCAGGCAATCCACTTGCCTCCGCCTTGCAAAGTGCTGGGATTACAGGTGTGAGTCCCCATGCCTAGCCTTTTATTGTATTTTTAATTACAGAATTTCTATTTGCTTCTTTTTAATAATTTCTGTTTCTTTATTGCCATTCCTTGTTTGATGATATATCATCCTCACATATTCTTTAATTCTTTAGAATGGTTTCTGTTAGTTCTTTGAATGTATTTACAATAACTGATTATAAGTCTTTGCATAATAAGTCCAAAGTATGAACTTCCTCTGAAACAGTTTCTATTGACTGCTTTTTTTTTTTTTTCTTGAATATGGGACATACATTTCAGTTTCTCTGTATGTCTTATAGTTTTTTTTTCTTAATTCAACATCTTAAACAATATAATGTAACAACTCTGGACATTAGATTTCACCCTTCAACAGGATTTGTTGTTGTTTGTTTGTTTCCTTAGTGACTTCCTTGCACTAATTATGTAAAGTCTCTATTCTTCGTGTGTAGCCACTGACACCTCTGCTTGATTAGCTTATTTTTCAACTAACTATTGAACAGATATTTCCTGACATGACTTGCATTAATAACTCTTCCCATCTTTGTCAAGAGACTCTGTACACGAGTTGGGGGTGCATCTTTAATGCTCTTGCAGGTAGGTTACAATTACATGTGAGCCTTTATTTTATGCTTTTGTATTGCTTCAAGTTCATCCAGAGGTAAGTGATTAGGACTTCCTCAGATTTTTTTAGGCATATGCACATGGTCTTTAAATTCCCAGGAATATGTCAAAGCTTTATAAGCTCCCTGTGAACAGTTTATTATCTCCAGTCTATCTTTTAAACTTTTATTTGGGCAGCTTCTTGTTTGCCCCCAATTGTTATTGTAGCCTCAGGCAGCTGCAATGTTAAACAACTGTCACTGATTGTTTTGGCCAGTGCCTTTGAGGAAAGGCTGTTTACCTGAATAGGTTCTGAGGTAGGAGAAATAAGGGTCAGGCCTACAAGTGGAGGTTTTCAGAGAATTGCCAGAGATCAAAGAGTAATAATCCTCTGGGGATGGTAATTTTGAAGAGTTCTAAAATCATTCCTTCCACTCTAGTGACTGCTAGGCTGCTGGTTTTCATGGTATCATCATGGTGAAGCTATTGTTTTCAGGGCTATCAAATAACTGAGGAGAGGGGTGATCAAAATAGGGCAAGCTAAATGTTACAAATCTCACTAGGCTTGCCAAGATTCAGTCATTTTTCTCGACTAAAAACTCAAATTTTTACAAAGTTTTGGTAAATTTTCAGAGTCCTCAGAGTAGATTTTTGGCTATATTTTTCACTGTTGTTGTTGCTTTTATAGAAGAGTGAATTTTCAGAGGTTCTTATTACTGTCATTTTGCCCTTTCTGGCTTTATATATTGGTTTTGTCCCATTGTTTTTCCTAGGTTTGCTGTACTGTATTTTTTTTTTTTTTTAGTTGGAGTCTCACTCGGTCGCCCAGACTGGAGTGCAGTGGCTGCTCCCGGCCACCGCAGCCTTGACCTGCTGGGCTCTGGCGATCCTTCTGCCTCAGCCTTCCAAGTAACCGGAATTACAGGCATGCGTTACCACGTCCGGCTGATTTTCTTATTTATTGTAGAGATGAGGTCTCGCTGCCCAGGCGGGTCTCGAACCTGCAGGCTCAGGCAATCCACTCACTTCAGCCTCCCAAAGGCATGAGATTACAGGCTGAGCCACCGAGCCCGGCTATGTACTGCATATTTTTAATGATGACTTCTACATCTCCATTTAAATTATAGATAACAGTGTTGCTCGAGACTGGACCAGAAACCATCTGAGGGCTATTCTTCAATCAACTCCTCTGGGTCCATGTCAATCATAGGGCATCAGAGTTGAAGAATTCAATCATCTAATATCACAACATTAATTTATATTTCATTATCTTGTTCTAAAGTACATTATACAACCACTGATAAGTGTTCTGCTTATGTCAAAAAACAGTTTTTCAATGTTGTTATTCTTATTTTTATCCCCTTATCCTACTTTATTTTTCTTCACATTTATCCCCATTAACATATGATATGATAAATCTATTCATTTTTTTTTTTTTGCCAGTTCATCATTAGAATACATGCTTCTTAAAAGCCATAATTAAAAAAAAAACACTTTTAGGGTTGGGGGAGGAAGAGAAGATAATATTTATTTACATAAACTTTACTGTTACTTATACCCATGCTTTTACACACACACACACAAAAACATTTTGAATCAAGAGTATCACCAAAAGTTTAACATTAAAATGGTAGTCTCAGTATTCTTGAACTCACACATTGTCTAAAATGAGCTATATGGGGGGACCCCCAAAACATGGAATTTATTTATAAAAATTGTGTATTTATTCTCATATGTTTAAACTTCAGTCATCTTCAAAGTATTCCCTGCTTGATGCAATATACCTATCAAGGTGCTTTTTCTACTGCTCAAAACAGGTTTTGGATTTGGCTCGGTAGCTCAGCCTGTTCACTTTGGAAGGCTGAGGTGAGTGGATTGCCTGAACCCACGGGTTCGAGACCAGCCCGGGCAACTTGGCGAGACCTCATCTCTACAATAAATGAAAAATTAGCTGGGCATGGTAGCGCGTGCCTGTAGTTCCAGCCAGTTGGAAGGCTGAGGTGGAAGGATCACTGGAACCCAGCAGGTCGATGCTGAGGTGTCTGTGAGTGTGCCACTGCACTCCAGCCTGGGTGACAGAGTGAAACTCCAACTCAAAACAACAACAACAACAACAACAACAACAGGTTTTGAACGTGTCAATTTTGATGCTTTTTTGTGCTTCTGCTATTTTTTGATTTCACCTCTTCCATATTGGCATGTTTCCCATTGAGGACTTCTTTGATCCAAGGAAACAAAAAAAAGTCTTGGAGTGAGATCAGGTGAATAGGGAGGGTGGGGCACGAGAGTCATGCCATTTTTGGTCAAAAACTGCTGAACCCTCAGGTGTGCTGGTAGATCATCCATCATGAAATGGGCAAATGTTTTGAAAGATCTCCCCCTGCCCCTCCCCCCCCCAAATTAACTGAAGTCGAATGCAGCCTCTCACAAGAACACTAGCTAGTACACTGATACCAATGGATTCCTAGAACACTTGCCTAGTGGCAGAAGCCTGTGCTACAAGGTACCCACCCTCCAAAAGATAATTTTGGTTTTTTGGGTCCCTCTTCGTATGTATCTTTAAAGTGAGGCAAAACAAGAAGTCTAATCAGGAAGTAAGGTCAAATGCTAGTCAGCAAAACTAACATTTAATGGGCGATATTTTATTTCACAAGTAATAAATAATATGGTCACGTATTAATTAGTAGGAGTTACAATGATGGAAACCCTTAAAATTCTTATTAAAAAATTGGGATCATTTCACAATTAGGCTGTTTGCATATCTCATGATTATGTTTTGATCTGATAATCAAAATTAAAAATTAAATACACATTAATTCACCAACAATGATACAAATTCAAGGCTGAGAAAATGCACTATTCACAAAGAATTTCAATTAAACATTTTCAAGCAGCCCAGAGAGAAGAAATGTTATCAAAGGGAGAAATCTTAATTATATATAATATAGCTGTGTGTTGGTTTAAAGACTAACATACACCTAGATTCACTAAAACACTTGTGAAAAAATTACCCATTATGTTTTCTTCAAAACATATGAAACTTGTAATAAATCCTCTACTTTAGAGAAAAAAAGAGTGACCTCCTGAAAAAGATTCATAACACTTCATTAACAAAGAAAAAAATGTTAAACTAAAAAGGTTCACCTATTTTGGTCTTCAGTTACAAATTAAAAACCACTAATAATTCATTAGAATAACTCAGAAATTTATTATTGAAGAAAAATCTTGTCAATGAAAAAAATCACTTATTCAATGAGTATTTAATCATTTTATTCACAAAATATAAGCAGGATTTACAATCCAAAAGCCAGAAGTTTTTTGTTTTGTCAGTTTCTAGAAGAGTCCCTGGCATTTAGTACCTGGCTCAAAAAATTATTTGTGAATGTAATAAATGAATTACCCAATCAACTTGATAAACTTTTTAGGAAAAAAATGCTATTCGTTTGATATACCTTGTTCTTAAAAAAAAAATTCATCTTGTTTCAGTTGAATCCTATGAGCTTTTCAAAAAGCAGGTAAATAATCTATTTGATACTCCAGTCCAGAATTTCCAGGGAAAAATATCATGTTTACTAGTCTGAAGTTTAAACCGCCTTTAAAATTTGACCTTTTTTTGCCTCTAGATTTCGGCATCACTCCCATTTCTCACAAATTCCCAAAGATATAGTTAACAGTGAACATAAAATAATATCAGAATGCTGTTTAGCACTTTGGGGTAAAAAGTAGTAAATCTGAGCTCAAGGACCAAACTATTTTACAGCAATTAATTTTTTAAAATATCTTCAAGAAAGGGGAAATAGAAAAAGCATGAACTGTTCCAGGTATTTTAAAGAATTGATTGCTTTAAATTAGTTTGGTCCTTGAGCTAAGATTTACTACTTTTTACCACAAAGTGCTAAACAGCATTCTGATATTATTTTATATTCACTGTTAACTATATCTCCAAGATGTTTCTGAGGGGAATCTGTCATTGTGGTCGTGCAGAACCCACTCACTGCTGGCAAGTAGGGGCCTCCTCCCACGGACAGCTCACTCTCATACCCTATGAAGATCTGCCCTTTGTGATGGGACTAATAAAGCCCTGTGTTTTTTTTTTTTCCCAAAAAAGAAAGAAAGTAAAAAAAGAAAAGAAAAGAAAAGGCAGGAACTAAGTTGCAATGCCACATTTATATTGTTTAAAAATTTTTATAGTTTGAAAACCATTCTACCTAAAGAAGAAGATTTGAGTAAACTGAGGGTTGTGCAGTTCTGTTTTCTCACTATTATCAGCTGATATCACACCATTTTTACAACGGCCTAGCACTTTTTCATCCTTCTTTTTAGGCATAAGTTTAAAAGTCCCGGTTTTTACCAGTCACATATTTTGTAAGTCTAACTTCACTGTAGGCTGTAGGCACTTAGAGGTTTCTGCCAGTCTCGTGGACTTCATGATTTTTTTTTAAAGATTGAAGGCTGTTGAAAAGCTCCCTGTACAGCCATAGCCATATTGTCTTCTTCAGATGCTTCCCCTTCTCCATTGGAATTATATACAGTTCTACAGCTGATCTTTGCCAAAAGGCCGAAAAGCGATGGAATTATATGCAGTTCTTAGACTTGGAGATTGGTTTGAGAATCTCTCATCCCTTTCAAGACATATTTCCCATTATAGTCTCTGGCCATAGGATTAAAATTACATTGTTCACGTGATAGAACTATAAACACCTGGATTTCTCCATTATGCCAAATTAACAAAAATACTAAGGTATTCCTGCTTAAAAAAAGAAAAAAGAAACAAATAGCTTTCATATGGAGTTTATGTTGAAAGCATTAAAAAGAGAAATTAAAAAAAATAATTTAGTGAACACAGATAGCATTCCAATCAAGTTTATTTAACAATTATATTAAACATATATTTCAAAGCAAACTATAATGATGAGTTGTGACCACCAACCCTTCTCATCATGGAACTGACCACAGATTTTGAGGTGAGGGTAAACTAAGTCTCACTGGCCCTCCCCAACCCCCAACCCCTCACTCTCTGCTGCGCCTTTTTTTACACTTTTGACATATACTTGAGAGGGTTAACTGGGAAGAGCTGAAATTGAAACTAAGCAGAGTGAAGTCTCAGCTGCCAGGAAAGCTAAGTAGTCAAGTGGACACAGCAGACCATTGCTACATGCAGAAGCTTTGATTTCAGGCTATAGTAAGCAACACAGGAAATCAGAAGGCACGGGAGAGATTTAACAAGGAATAAGGGAGATGTCCTCACAAGTGCAGGGAACATAACAATGGCTTTTAGGAGGATATGGACACTTTGACTTCTAGGCCTATATAGCAAGATCCAAGCTCTCATGGAATTAGAGACAGAGCTAAAGCAAGTCAAGGCAAGGTACATACTAGGACAAATCAAATATGACAAATACATCATATACCTTTAATATATAAAAGTTCACTACTAATCATAAGAAAATTAGTAGGAAAAACATTAAAATCTCGTCAGAAAGAAATGGATGAAGTCTGAGAAAAGGCATTCTAGACAAGGGCAATTAAAACAACTAAACACCATGTGGAAATGTCAATTTCATGAAAGACTGAATACAGAATTAAAATAGTATCCTTGAGGAACATCTTGTCCTAATGAGACATTCTGTTTTAACTACTAAATTTGTGGCAATTTGTTATACAGCATGGAAAACTAATATAGCATAGGTTCTGAGCATTTATATAGAGAAAACCAGGTCTAACTTTCATTAATTAATGTTTATGATCTAATAAGTAATCTCATCAAATTGAGAAACACACTAAATTCTGTAAATTGGTTTCTCGTGGTCACTGAACCTAGACTAGGTTCTGTGTGGCCATTTACTCCTCAGTCTCAGCTCTGTGGCCTATATTTAAAATTTTTATGCAAGTTATACTGAGAGTTCATTTAATTATTGACTATTTATTGGTGAAATAAAGCAGAGCAGGGGGAAAAATGATTTTTCCCAGTGTGTACCTAACTCAATATAATCTTTTAGAATTCAGTCACCTGCTGTTGACTCTGGTTATGAGGCAGAACTAATGACACTGGCGCCTTTGTATTTCCGAAGCATCCAGTACAGAGGAAGGAGAATCTTAGACCTAACAGAATATGGGAGCATGATGGGGACTTTGAGATCAACAAATATTCTATTGCCTATGTTTTTCAAATGGCGGACCAAAGCCTACAGTATTTCTTGGAATTTGAACAAACTTCTTTGGTGACTCCATTTGTATTTTTCTTTTAAACTACTTAGTATGTCTCATCTTCTTGGAATACTAAAGAAAGAAAGAGGTCAAATAGGACTTTTACTCAAGTAGTGGCACATATGGAATGGCATAAGAAAAATGATTCATGAAAAAGGTGGCAAGCACAGAATAAGATTGTTTCTGTAGATTTTCTGGAAAAGGAACATGGAACAGGTATCAGAAGTGGGAGCAATCAAGATAATCTTATTGCATATATATAGATTGTGAAAGGAAAGGTGGATGTAGGTTTGAGAGGGGACTATTTCAGAGGGGATAATAGAATGAACAAGGCACTAACAACTATTCTGTTTATCAGTGAACCAGCAAATACTCATTGAACATTTACTATGTGCCTGGTGCCACTTACGAGAGATACAATGGTAAGCCTGTAAAAGTTGTTCTCATGGAATTTATAGTCTAGTGGGAATAGGCAAACAATAAATGTGTAAAAAAAAAGTAAGATAGTCTTAGGTGTTAATGTTCTGAAAAAACGAAAATAGAAGTAGTTTAATAGCGAGTGAAGAGTGAGTTTCAGTGATGGCCTCTTTCATAAGACAACATTTGAGTTGAACTCTGAGTCACACACAGAAGACAGTCATGCACAAAAACATACACTGGGGAGGGGACTCTATTAAACAATTTAAACACACATACACACCATGAAAAACTATTCAGCCACAAAAAAAGAATAAAATAATGTTTTTTGCAGCAACTTGGATGGAATTGGAGAACATCATACTAAGTGAAGTAGTGCAGGAACATAAAACCAAACGCCAAATGTTCTCACTTATATGTGGGAGCTAAATTAAGGAACTGGAAAGGCATATGAAATGGTATAATGGGCATTGAAGACTCAGAAGGGTGGAGATGGGAAGAGGGGTAGGAACGAAAACTCATCTATCTGGTACTGTGTGCACAGGTGGGGGTGGAGGGTACAGTTAAAACCCAGACTTCTTTGCCACTACACAATACATGCATGTAACCAAAAATCATTTGTACCCCCAAAAGCTATTAAAATTTTAAAACAATTATTGAATAATAATAAATAATAAAAGAAGACAGGCATGCAAAATTCCAGGGAAGGATGTTCTAAGCAGAAGGAATTCAAGTGCAAATTCACTGAACTTAGCATGTTGTAGAGACAAAAAGGTCAGTGAGGCTGAACCATAGTGAATGAGTCAGAATGAAGGAAGATGAAATCAGGGTGCCAAGTCATGTGGGATCCTGTATGCCAAGATATTCTCCTCATTTTTGACTTGATTGGGTAGAGGGAGTGAGGCTGAGTCAGTGAGGATGTAGGATTTCAGATACAAAAGGCTAGAAAAGATTCTTGAACAGGGTACTACATGGGGGCAATGTGGTATCTGGGAGAGAAAATTCCAGCCCATTATGTGTAGAAACAAGAACAAAGAGAGACTGGAAAAGAGATGGGAATATTAAACAGGAATCTACAGAGAAATAGAACCAATAGGATATGTATATATCACAACTAAATATATATACATTTGAATATGTATATTTGACTTTGGCAATTATGGAGGCTGAGAAGTTCCACCATCTGTTGGCTGCAAGCTGGAGACTTAGAAGAGCTTGTGGTGTAGTTCTAGTTTGAAATCAAAGGCCTGAGAATCAGGAGAACTGGTGGCGTAAATTCCAGTCCCAATACAGGAGACCAATACCGCAGCTTGAAGAGATAGGTAGAGAGAGTAGATTCTCCCTCACTCAGACTTTTGTTCTATTCAGGATTCTGATAGAATGAGGCCTGCCTTCACTGGGAAGGGAAATCTGCTTTACTCAATCTACAATGTCAAATGTTAATCTCATTTAGAAACACCCTCACACACCCCGCCCCAGAACAATGTTTGATTAAATATCTGGGCATCCCACTAAAAAACAAAGGTAACACATAAACTTAAGCATCACGAGCAAGAATTAATGGCCATAAATGCAGGTTCAAATATTATGTGTACAACTTACTAGCCGTGACCTTAGGCAAGTTACTTAACCACTCTAAGCCTTTCTTTCCCAAGTAAAATGGAAATAATAACGATAGTTCCTTCCTGGGCTTGTTTTTAAAATCAAATGAGATAATGACTATAATGTCTAGCACAATGCTTTGTAATGAGATAATGTTTAGCACAGTGCTTTGCCCTAGTACTCATCATTTCTATCTATCTGAACATGAAGTAAGGAGACTCTTCATGCCTGGATAGGGGGATTCGCAGCACACTTGGAAAATTCCAAAAGAAATTCCAGAAAAGATTTTATGTGACTTTGATGACTAAAATTGTATTTATTATGGGAAGGGAAAAGAACAAAGGAAATTCTTTTATCATCCAGCAAACTGGTATAATAGGCCATACTTTGTCTGCATTGAGCCTCTCTGCTGTCAAAAATATTTTCTTCAGAGGTCTGAATAGAAGTCTCTTAAAGTCCACTCACAGGTTTCTTGAGCACCTCAGATGTCATGCTTCCTGTGGAAATCTCCATTGCACATGGCCGCTGCAAGAAGGTTCGGGTGGGGAGAGGCGGGTGAATATTAGAGAGAGGGAGATCAAACATTTGAAGCTGAGAGGCATTCTCAGAGTCAGAGGGTCATAGTCAGAGCTTTGCTGGCAAACAAAATAGACTCCACTCTCTAGTTGCAATGGAAAAAGGTGACCGGGATGTTATGATGAAGGGCAAGGGGGGATGGCAAAACGGTTTAGATTAATGCCTGCCTGGGCTTGTTTTCCAAACCGTACCTAGTTGGCTGAATATTTTAAATATTCAGGATGATTTAGTAATGCAAAGACAACTGAAGATAAACTAAGGAATTTCTTTTCATTTGCAGATGTGAATTGGACGGTTTTATGCTACTCATCAAATTTTGATTATGACAGCTTGCTACCAAAGATTGGAGGCAAGGAAGTCTGCACATTTAAGGCTGGGGAAAGAAAGAAGTTTCAGGGTAGTTTGGAGGGCTTATGGACTTTGGATTTTCTTCTGACAAGATCATGGTGAAAACAAGAGGCACTTGAAGAGTACTTGAGTGTTTACTAATTAGAGTGCTGAGTATGTGAGACTATAAACATCTATTGTGTAACAGAATCGGGCACTCTCTCCAGAAATCAGAGAATGAAAATTGAAGTAATAATGAGAGGAAAATTTACATCTGTCAGATTAGCAAAAATTAAAAGAACCAATAACATCTCTTGCTGACAGGGATGTAAGGAAGAAGAGTAATGCCATCATTGCTGGTGGATATATGATTTGTTATAGTCTTTTTGGAAAGCAATCTGATAAGGCCTACTTAAGTTATATGTTCTTTGGGCCAGCAACTCTACTTTTGAGAATCTGTTTTATAGAAAGAGTTACCATATAAGGACTGACACATGAGAGTCTACCGCTGAATTGAACATAGTGGAAAAAAAACTGGAAACCCAGTAAGTGTCTATCAATGTGAGACACAAACATTATTAGATATTCACACTACGAAATGCCATGTAAATAAAAATAATAAGCAATGAAGGAAAAATACAAAAGCCCATTATCAACAGGAACAACAAAGCCCTGGTAATAAATAATAGAATAAGCCAGGCTCGGTGGCTCAGCCTGTAATCCCGCGCCTTTGGGAGGCTGAGGTGAGTGGATTGCCTGAGCCCGCGGGTTCGAGACCCACCTGGGCAACTTGGCGAGACCTCATCGCTACAATAAATCAAAAATTAGCTGGGCGTGGTAGCGCGCGCCTGTAGTTCCAGCTACTTGGAAGGCTGAGGCAGAAGGATCGCTGGAGCCCAGCAGGTCGAGGTTGTGGTGGCCAGGAGCGGCCACTGCACTCCAGTCTGGGTGACAGAGTGAGACTCCAACTCAAAAAAAAAAAAAAAAAAGAATAATAGTGAAGTTTGCAAAAGGGAGGCCATTAGCCTCAATGTGAGATGTTGAGAGCCTGAATGTGAGATGTTGACATCAACACTTCCTCTCTCTCAGTTCATCTTGGTTTCTTGTCTATATAGGCTTTCTCTTCTTAATGAGAAGCAGGGCACCTAAGCTGTTTTCTTCAGAGCCAGCAATTCCAAAGAATGGAGAGATTCTCTCTCTCATTATCTCCATCAGTCTCAGAAAGGGTGTCTGATTGGCCCCATCCCAGTACCATGATAGCATGTCACATGTCTGCTTCTGAAGCATACTTGTCCCATGGGGGGGTCCCCATGATTTGCCAACAGCTGCTCTTGGGGTGAAGGTGAACAGTTCTCAAAAGGAAAAGGTGGTAGGCAGATTGAAAAATTAACAGGTACCCTCTACAATTTCCATCCAATATTTTCTCTGTGAAAATATATGTATAAATATTGTTCAGACAATCTTGCCAATGAATATATTTTAATATTTAAAGCATTTTCCTATATTATTGAAAACTTTTCATAGCCTTCCATTTTTATTGACTGGTTGCAAAGAGAAGAGACTCTACCTTTTGCCTTCCAAGATTCTGTTTACATTGATACTGCTATACCAAGCCAGACGTCTTGGCTAAGGAGAAGATTCACGAATGCTGAAGCAGACTTTTCTGCTAAAAATAGAGCCCATTTGGTGGTAAGAACTAAGGAAACTGTCAAACAACAAGTAAAAGAAATGGAGAGAGCATTGGACCCCTATCTCTGTTTCTGCCTTTCTACATTGATTTAGTTCCTTATATGACAAGGGAAATAGACAAGAGGGTGTGTGGGTGTCAGTAGATGGGAGAAATTAATCAACCCAGATACATAAAATGAATCCACCCAGATATGAATCAACCTGGATATGAAAACAATGAGCCAATTCATTATTTCAACCATTAACTAGTTCACAAATATTTCTTGTCCACAAATATTTCCTAATATTTATCTAGCCCTTTATTAGATACACAAGCATAGCCCCCATCCTTATAGAGTTTAGTGTTGCAGACAGGACAGACAGTAAGGAAGAGATTACGGATGTGATAAGGACTAATTCAAAGAGATACTTAGAATTACAGGAGGGAGTAAAGAAGAGCCAGATTTAATTTAGCCGGGGAATCAAGGGGAGCTTCTTTGAGGAAGTGTCACTTAAACAGACAGTTGAAAGAGAGGTGAGAGCTGGCTAGGCAAAAGGGAGTGGGAAGGAAGGCTGATCCAGGGTCAGGAAATGGTGCCTGCAAAGGTCACCCAGCAGGAGAGGGCATAGTGTGATCACAGGATCTAGAGAAGACCAACCCAGCTTTCATACAAAGAGTGAAGACAGTAGAGCCAGATAGGGCTGGATGAGTGGATGGAACCTGAATCATGGAGGACACTGTAAGTGACATAAAGGATTAGGGACTATAGGCTAAGGGTGGGAGGAAGCCACCGTAGGATTTTGGCAGAGAAGTGATATGATTATAAGTGAGTTGTTAATAGATCACCGAATTTGTAGAATGAAAAAATTGGAGGGAGGCAAGATTGGCTGCAGGGAGGGAGGCCGTTGTTAGGAGGTCTCCCTCCCTGCTGTAATAGTGATGCCAGAGGCTGGGACTGAGGTGGTGGCTGCAGGATCAAGGGAAGTGAAAGAATGTCTGAAACACTTGAAGTTGTCAGACTTATTATGGAGTGCAAGAGAAAAGGGGGCCGAGATGACTATCAGGTTTTGCCTTGAAGAAAAGAAGTGAAGCTGTGTGCCTTTACAGTTTGAAGAGGTAAATGACAAATTTAGTTTGGAACATGTGGAGTTTGAGGGACAAACAAAACACACAAGGAGAGCTCTTGAGTAGGTGGCTAGATATTCATGGACAAGTTAGGCAATCATTCTCTTAGATTCGTAATGTCACACTGACTTTTGATGAGAGTTGGGCCTGAATTTCATGGATCATCATCACCCATTTGCTCTATTCTATGTGTGAAGCATACCTGTGTTTGCTAGCTTCATTTTTGTGTGTCTCTTGCTCACACAGTTTTCCAGTAAGGATGAGTTCTCATTGGAATTTTAGTATTCCAATTTTAGTATTCCAAAGAAATTTAGAAACTTATTTCTTTTGTGAATTCTGTAAACATGATAAACAAACAACAAAGTAAGACCTCTTAAGGGATAGAAGAGAAGGAATTAATGTCCTAAAATGGCACTGGGTTTTGTGATAGTTTTCTTCTCCAACTAAAAAGTTTCACAATTTCAAAGTGATGTGATTTCTCATTTTGCTGGTAGAGCTCTATGAAAGCCAATCACTAAATAAAAAATAAGATAAACTCCTGAAGATTAAATGTATTCTGACTCTGTTTTATTCTATACAAAGTAAGAATACTGTAGTACAATTATGTCTCAACCCTGTCTTTTTCAGCAGGTCACCCTAAATCACCAAGTTGTGCTTTTGTAAATATTTTTGTTTTGAGCCTAACAGCTTATTTATGAATGCCTAATTACAAACAAACACAATAGTTAGCCCTGAGTTCACAAGTATAAATTCAAACACAATGACCACTGAAGAATCATGCACATTTTGTTAGCATCTTCCAGTGAAGGATGCAGCCATACATGAAAAATAAGCCATGAAGTTGTGTGTTAAATTATCGTCATGTAATTTACATCTACAAATATGTGATGGAATATGACTATGTACATATTCTAACAAATATGTTCTCAAACAGGGACTATTTAAAGACAAAGTCACCCAATATACTGTCGACCCTATCTCCTAAACATGTCAAATCCTTTCCCTCACCTCCATCCACATCCACTACCCTGCTGTAGTTTAGGCCATCTATCTCGATCTCACTTGGGAATGTAGTTTCTGTAACCAGGCTGAGCTGAGTGGGCATTGGTTAGCAGGAGAATCCTAGTCCTACTGAAGCATGTTGTGACAACGGGCCTGATTTCTACTTCTTTGTGACCCTAATTCTCTTTCAAGTCCCATGGAAGCTAGTATTATGAGCATTTATTATTATTTAAATTTTATTTTAGATTTAAGGGGTACATGTGCAGGTTACATGGATATATTGCACGATGGTGAGATTTGGGCTTCTATGGAGCCTATCATCCAGTGTGAGCATGGTACCCAGTGATGATTTTTCAAGTCTTGAACTTACCCTTCCTTTTACTTTTGAAGTCCCCAGTATCTGTTGTTTCCATCCTCATGCCTGTGTGTGTTTCCAGTGTTTAGCTCCTACTTATAAGAGAGAACACACAGTATTCCTTTGTTTGTTTGTTTCTCTAAGTGAATTGCTTAGGATAATTTTATGGGCATTTTTAAATACCTACGACTCAGACATAAGCACCACAGTCCATGAAATATGCTTGTTTATAACTATATGCTTAAAAGGAAAGACTGTCTACTGTGTAGTTCAATAGGGCATTGAATTCTGCAAAACTACCTGGTGCTGAGGGGGAAATGGATGGTAGAGTTCTGGGGTTTGAGGTGCCCCTCTCTTGCCATTTAGAGTACTTGTGGACAGGAAAGACAAAGCATGGGAAATGCCATCCTTCAATCTCCCACCTTAGTGCACTGCACAGAACCCAGGCCCCATGGCTCCCACACCACTCTCTGTGTGCCCAACAAAGACATGTCTTCTTGGTATTATCTCATGTTCAAAACCTCCTTGTGTCTTCCCTCAGTCAAAACAGCTCCTTACCAACAGGTATTTATGCAGTGAAAATGGTCAGATACACTAAGTTATAGAAGAGGGCTACATCTCCAGAGAGGAATCCTCCTCCAGGAGTAAAATTTCAAATACCCTGAAAGGAAGGGAAGAGAAAGACTCTTCCTAAAACTTCTAGTCACAAATCCTAACCCAAACCCTAACCCAAACCCTAACCCTAACCCTAACCCTAACCCTGAATGTTTCTCCTGAATAAATTGACCGAATGGCATAGCACTAGTTGATGAGCCAGAAAATCTAGTCTCTGTTTCCTCTAATACCATTTCCTATGTCACCTTGGGCAAGCCACTTAACCTTTCTGAGGATCAACTTCCTAAACTCAAATTGAGATAATAATCCCTGGTTTGCATCCTTACAATTGGTTATTTTGAAGACTAAGTGAGATAATAAATATGAACTGGCCTTGAGATCTGTAAAATGTACACAGCATTATTCCTGAACAATGACCGCTTCCCTCACCCAGTCTGGTGATTTTAAACACATAATACAAGATCTTTCCATATTGTCGCAATATGGAAGGAAACAGCTGCTGGCCAAAGCCAATTTTAGAAGCCTGCATTTTTGCAAAAGGAAGAGTCAACTTCCATCACAACAATGTTGCTGGCACAGGATGATCACAGCTAGAAAATAATGTAGAGATGGTCCAGCAGGTGTCAGCAGAGAACCAACTTTTGGTACTAGGTGGGCTCATCTAGAGAGGGAGGAGATGCCAGGGCCTGGGGGGCTGGGACAGGGCCAGAAGGATTTTTGACATTAAATTCAGGGCTATCTCAATTCTGGTGGGGTTCTGGTAGGCATATTGAGATGGAGAAAACCCTTTGACTCTATCTACAGTATCCCTCTCATTGGCTTCAAGATCCTTCCTCCAAGAAGGTCTCTTCCCATCCCTGTTTTCAGTCTGGACCTGACTCCTTATTTTGTCCTCAGAACCTATGCTCTAACTTGGGAAGCCTGTCTCAAAGGGAAGAAAAGTTTATTTGTTTGTTGAAGCACATATTACTTTGGGTATGACTTTTATCTTTCCCTCTTAACACGAGAGGTATTTTGAATATATGACTTTCATCTACTCGTCCTTCTCTTACCTTATCAACCTGCTATTTGTATTCAATAATTCAGGCAACAAATCCAGTTTCTACAAGATAAACAGCTAATATATTGAAAGTGAGAGAGCACTGTTTACACTTAACAAATAGAAGTCTGTGAAATGAAGTGTTCAAACTCTTATATGCTATGGTCTCTCATATTTGACTCATATGGTTTCATTGCAAATATATGCAGGTCTATTTTATAATGTGCCATATTGAAATGGGTTCTGTCATAGGTTTCATGAGTTTTGGGGTCTTTCTTAGCTGAATGAGGAGAAGTTGACTTAGAGAGACAGAGAATCAGCTCTCTGTAGCAGGAACACATTTCAAACTGCCTGCCCTGTTCCTTACCTATACACCAATATCTAAGATTCTCTGTGTATGTGGGGGAGGGGGAGGAGAGAGAGAGAGAGATAAAAAGAGAGATAGAGATAGGTGGTGGCCGGGCACGGTGGCTCAAGCCTGTAATCCCAGAACTTTGGGAGGTTGAGGTGAGAGAAGTGCCTGAGTTCAGGGATTCAAGACCATCCTGGGCAACTTGGTGAGACCTCATATTTACAATAAAAAAAAATAAGCCAGGCGTGGTAGTGTGTGCCTGTAGTTTCAGCTACTTGGAAGACTGAGGCAGAAGGATCGCTTGAACCCAGCAGGTTGAGGCTGTGGTGGTCGTGAGTGTGATACATAAAAATGGTATACCATAGTAATGAGGGAAGGGAAATATGCAAATATGTGAGAAAATCTGTGAGAGGAAAGGGCAAATGAGATCAGACCCAAAGGGCTGTCTGAGGCTCTGGAGTAATACCTGTGGCAAAGTTCAAGGGCAGTGCCACAGCCACATAGAGGGCTGGCTACCTGCAAGTCTACCACATCTGGGAAATAGAGAAAAGGAAAAACAAGAAATCAAACAACTATAGATGCTTGTGGTTCTATTGAATTATTTGCCTTTCCCATCCCATAGCAAAGTCCAACTCTCCTCAACACTCAGTAACTATATTTAGCTCTGGAATAACTCTAAGGTCTCCAGGAAGAGAGACCTGTGTCCTACCTAGAATAGTGTTTGTGGGGGGGAGGGTATGTTTTAGGGGTCCTTAGAGTCCTAAACTCTAGTATCTAGCACCCACAAAGATCAGAAGTCTCACATTCATCACTAAATGTGAGTGCTGGGTCCAGCAATCTAGAAATCTCCAGATGGCAGAAGGACAGACACATTATATACAGAGTCCTTTGTTGCTGCAAATCTCTCAGATTTTCAAATAGCTGTATAAGCTGTGTTTCCTTCTCTTTCTGATTGTGAATACTTAATAATTTTTGTCTATTTTCTT
Organism: Carlito syrichta; assembly: GCF_000164805.1. Classification (NCBI taxonomy): domain Eukaryota; kingdom Metazoa; phylum Chordata; class Mammalia; order Primates; family Tarsiidae; genus Carlito; species Carlito syrichta. The sequence goes on along the minus strand of NW_007256107.1, from coordinate 134,858 downwards.
CAAACCACTAGGTAGCATGTTTAAAAGAATATTTACAATTAAGGAAGGGGGGCAAGTCCACAGATCAACTGCTTTGCACATTATTTTGCCTAGAGTCTACTAGAAAAAACAAAAACAGATAGCAAATCTGGCCAGTTCAAGTCCTTGCAGAGTCATATTCCTGTAATAAGCAAGGCCCAGCATTCACTATCATTGACCTATTAAGCTCAAGCAATGTGGATCTGTGTCCTCGGGTTTAGGACAAAAATTTGCACTGATTATTTAAGTACAGAGACCCTGAAACAGGGAGAAACAAAGAATGATGAGGCCCATCTTTTCCTCAGTTATTGCATAAGCCCCTTGTTCAGGTTCCTTTTGAAATTCTAAATCCTCATAACTTATATTATCAAGTTATAAAATGGAACTTTTCTGAGTTTACCCATTCCCAGTATGGAGAAATAGTCGTTGACTGTATCCAATCAGGAAAAGTGAAGAAGAGAATTGACAGCATTAAAGACAGCAGTCAGAATGATCAGAAACCCTAGCCAATGCAGCATCTTTTTCAAAAAAGAAAGAAAGAAAGAAAGAACGAAACAAAGAAAGAAAGAAAGAAAAAAGAAAGAAAGAAAGAAAAAAAGAAAGAAAGAAAAAATGTGGCCACAGTTAGAGTCTTAAGCTGTGTAGAATAAGATCGAGTTAATTCAGTTTTTAGTCAGGCCGTTTTCTTTCTGCGAGGGCCTCAGCCCTCGTGGCTACCAGGCCCGCGGGAGCCCTCTCCTCAGTCCTCAGAGCCTCCCTGTCCATCTCAATAGCTCTGGGCCAGTTCATTTCGCCACAGCCTGGAGCTGCTCGGAAAGCAAAGATTAAAGGGGAAAGTCGCAGCTGTATATTTATATTTTCATTGCTAGAAGGGAATTGATTTCCGTGCATTTATTTTGGTAGTTGTAATACACAAGGGCGGATTTGCGTCACCCGCGCAACTTGCCGGTGGAGATAAAGTTGCACAAATATTGAAAGGGGAAGTGCTAGGAGTCATTATAGAGTTTTTCTCCGGAAGAAATAAGGATTTCTGCAGTATCCTAAAATACTAAGGCTGCTTCTATTTTGAGACCAATCTCGCAGGCACATCCGCTCATTTAGTCCGAGTTTGAGCCCATCAAAAAACAGGAGATGACCTGAACTCCGGCGAGCCCAGGGTTTCCTGCTGCTTTCTTGGTTCTGAGGGGTGGGGAGTAAGGAGGAGGAGAGTCTGCGAGCTCAGAACTGTGCTAGGGGCCCACAGAGGAGAGGCCTGGGCCTGGAGGAAAGGGTGTAAGGGGAGGCAGAGGTCGCTCCAAAGGCTTCCTTTTGCGTTAGTCAGCTGGAGCTCAGAGTAGGCCCCGGATAGCGCTGCTGCGTTGCAAGGAATCCTAGGGCCTGGGAGAGCCGAAGGGCCGCGCGGGCGAAATTGCAGCTTGCAATGCAGCCTCGGCCCTTGCGGAGAGAGACAGGCTTGCGGCCGCGGCGAGGAGTCGGCGGGAAATCCGCCCTCTGGGCCTCGTTTCATGGAGTCTGCCAAGTGCTCGGGGCCGAAGCCTGACAGACGCGGGTCGTGGGCGCCTCAGAGAAATCGGAGGGCCCGCGTACTCCGGAGTCTGCATCCCGTGCCCACTCCAAAGAGCCGCAGACTTTGAAACCAGCGAAAGTGGGTGGGGGAGACATCTTTTCTGGGGAGGGAGTGAAAGCGCCTGCTGCCACCTGGGGTGAGGCATAAATGCACCTCTTCTTTTGGAACAGATTTTGAGCTTAGGCCAAGGTCTGAATGTTTGCAGTCAAATTGGAATCACAATCGAACTAGAAGTGGCTCTAGGAAGAATAGAGGGCTCATGGCCGCCACCACACACATGCGGCGACTTTCCCTGGAGGTTGTGAAGTTACAGAGAGGCCGCCCTCCCACCAGGGTCTCTCCAGAACCCTCAGCCAACGCCTCAAGAGGACTTGCTCACTCCTATGCCTTTAACTTGACTTAGAAGGACTGGTCTTCCTGCCTGTGCTGCCCCAGGAGTCCCTGTCCACAGTCAGCCACACCTCCATCCCCGCTTCAGGGACAGGTCAAGAAAACCGTTTAGTAAAAGAGAGGGAGGGAGGGAGAGATCTCCGTGCTGGCTGATCAGCAATGACTGATTCCTTCCCAGGAGAAAGTCAAAAGCTTAAAATGATAGCATCTGCAACAAAGGGGTAGAAACCACTAAAAACTAGTTTAATGAGCTCCAATTCTGAACCCGAGATAGATACTGTAAGTTCTGTTGTCTTTCTTGGCTTATTTGTAAGGTGTCTTAGCGCTGAAGGGAAATAAAAAAATACCACGGAAGCTCTGTTAGGAGATGCTTATTAGGACAATCGAAAACAAAAGATTTCGCGGTTTCATTATTGCTATTATTTTATTTTCTTCCTGAAAATGTGCAAGAACAGCTCATTTGGGTAGCCTGTGGTTGGTTTGGGGGTGGGGTGGGGAAATCCATTCTGACTATAATTTAAAAGAGAACGAATTCCTAAAATAGAGATGTTGATGTTGCAGAAAACCCCCACTATGCCCACCCTGCGTTCTAAAGACCCAAGGCGCGAATGGGAGACGTTGGTTACCTCTACAGCTCCTCCTGCGACCAGGCCCAAGAGGTTCCCGAGGAAACTGTCACTGAATTGAAAGTAATATTGAACCCCACGGAAATCTGCTCTTGTGGGCACTTGCCAAACAACGGACCCCACGTGATCGGGGATATGGCGGAGGAGGGAGGCTGACATTTCCTACAAGGTACAGCAGAGGAGGGGACGCGCGCGCTGCTCTCCTGGGTTTGGGGGGGGAGTGGTGGTGGCCTGTTTTGTGGTCTCGGAGGCTCCTGGGAAAGGTTTGGCTGCGTCTGAAGGAGACGTTAAAAGCCATCCATCTTATTTTGTTTGAAAAGTCACTCGTTCAAGTTGTCACTGTGTGACAGCTCAGAATAAAACTAATTTGCGGCCGCCCCTCCTCTTCGCTTCCCTAAGGATCTCCTCGGAGGCAGCGAGGCGGACGCAGTGCCGAGTTGTGCCGGGACTCAGGGCCGAAGCATCCGGGCAGGGGTTCAGGAAAGATGGGGACTTTGCCGAGGACACGGACTCTTGGGATAAAAGCAGGATTGGGTAAAGCGGAGGGAACCTAAGGGGCCACAGGCGCTCGCCGCTCTCCACCGGGAGGTGGGTTTTGCGCCGCCCTAAGGCGCTCCACAGCCATCCTTCCCCTAATCCTCCCTCTCGCCCGGGGTGGCAAGCCCTCCAGGAAGGCTCCCGTAACCAACTCTCCTTGCCCAGCGGCGGCTCGGAGCTGCAAAAGTTAGGGGCGAGTCAGAGCACTCCGGAGCGGCCGCTTGGCCCCTGCACAGCGGAGAAAGACTCGCGGCGCCGCGCCCAGCCGAGCCCACGCGGCCCGAGCAAACACTTTGGCGTGGCCGGGGCGTGGCCCGGCCCTGGCCACGCCCCCTCTTTCCCAATTCCCCTCCACTCTCAGCTCCCATTGGTTGCGGGGATGACCAATGAGCGCCCGGATCGAGGTCCTACCCCGGGCCTGACTCGAAAGCTCCTGCCAAAACTTTGGGAGTTTTTAGAGAAGCATTTTTTTTTTCTCTTATGACTTTTTTTTCAACTAACGGATTATTATTGTTGTTGTTTTAAATTTAGCTCTTAGGGCTTAGCTGCTTGGGTTTTTCTCTCGGCGTCCGGCTCCTATCTCCCCGGCTTCTCGGGGGTGAGTGGCGCCGTGGGCCCCGCCCGCCTCGCGGCCCCGGCGGCCCTCTCTCGCCTCCAGCCCGCACCGCCTTTCAAGCGAGGCCAGGGGCCGAGGCAGTGACCAGCTGGGATCCGGCCCTCGCCTCCTCCGCCGTGGCGCTAGGGCTCCCCGGCCTCTCGTCCTCAGGGCGGGCGGAGAAGCGAAAGCGGATCGTCCTCGGCTGGAGCCGCCTCCTCCTGGACCCGCGCGCCCCTCCCGGGGCACCCACCCACCCACCTCGTCCCGCCGGAACGCGGCAGCCGCGCGGCTTAACCCGCCAGGATGTTCGCAGCCGGGCTGACTCCTTTCTACGCCTCCAACTTTAGCCTCTGGTCGGCCGCTTACTGCTCCCCGGCCGGCCCAGGCGGCTGTTCCTTTCCCTTGGACCCCGCCGCCAAGAAGCCCTCCTTCTGCATCGCAGACATCCTGCATGCCGGCGTGGGGGACCCAGGGGCGGCTCCGGAGGGCCTGGTGGGGGTCTCCGCCGCCGCCCTCACAGCGCACTTGGGCTCGGTACACCCGCACACCTCTTTCCAAGCTGCCGCCAGATCCCCCCTTCGACCCACCCCAGTGGTGGCGCCCTCCGAAGTCCCGGCTGGCTTCCCGCAGCGGCTGTCTCCGCTCTCAGCCGCCTACCACCACCATCACCCACAGCAACAGCAGCAGCAACCGTCGCAGCCGCAACAGCCGCCGCAGCAACAGCCCCCGCCTCAACCCCGGGCCGGTGTCCTGCAGCCCCCGACCTCGGGCACGCGAGGGGTCCCGAACTCCCACCATAGCGGCTCTGTCCCGGCCCCCTCAAGTAAAGACCTCAAATTTGGAATAGACCGCATTTTATCTGCAGAATTTGATCCAAAAGTCAAGGAAGGCAACACGCTGAGAGGTAGGTCAAGGGCGGGAGTCTGCAGGCTTCTCTCACCACGGCCCTGACCCACTCTCTGTGCCCCGGGCCGGTTTGGGGTGCCTTTGAATGTTTCTTTTTTTTATAATGGAGGACAAATTGGTAAATGGGAGAGAAGAAAACAAATGGTAAGAAAATACAAAATATTAGGTCTAAAATTCACCTGCTCTGCGGAAAACAACAACAAAAATGACTCCAGGGATGCTTTAAGGACACGTCCCAGAATCAGTATTAAACATGGTTGGTGCAAAATTTGCCAAAATGATTACAATTTATGTCTTTAGTCACGTATCTGGAGAGAAAACTATATTTTAAGATAGGGAAAGCGCTTCGGGGGAACACTTTCCCATTCATGTATCTGATTTCTAGTAAAATTCACCCAAGACGTATAGACTATAAACAAAACCGTCGGTCAAAATTCCCAAAAGGAGAGAGCAGAGTAGGGGCTTCTTGAGGTTGTAGGTTTGGGGTTTGTGGAATCATTAGAAGGCACCAGAAAGTGGAGTCCTGAGGCTGATTTAGGTAAAGCCCTTCTTTGCTATATGCATGAATGTGGACGTTAGGGACACACAGCCACTTCTCTTGCATGCTCCTTTTCAGCTGTCTGGAGAGAGAGGTTTTGGCAAGGGGAAGGGGAGGAACAAACCCGCCGAGATAAGAGTGTACGTTTTCCCGAGGTGTAACCAGCTCTTCTTTTCCCTTGTCCCCAGATCTCACGTCTCTGCTCACCAGCGGACGCCCCGCGGGAGTGCACCTCCCTGGCCTGCAGCCCTCCGCCGGCCAGTTCTTCGCGTCTCTAGATCCCATTAACGAGGCTTCTGCCATCCTGAGTCCGTTAAGCTCGAACCCAAGAAATTCAGTCCAGCATCAATTCCAAGACACGTTTCCAGGTACGGAAAACCTCCAGAGTATGGCCCCACCGGCAGGTCGACTGACAGAAATCTCAGGACTGACGCCTCCAGGGGCGGCCGCGGTGTCGAAATCTTGCAGTTGAGGCGGGAGGCTACGAAGATGGGAGAGAGAAACCGAAAGATTTCTCAGCTAGCTGGCGCTCACTTCAGACGGCTCCCCTGGGAAAAGCGTGGGGGCGCTCAGAGAGCCAAGGAAGTGTGTGAGTGGGCGG
>NW_007256107.1:128113-129057 GCF_000164805.1 Carlito syrichta | reverse complement strand
ACACACACACACACACACACACACACACACACACACACACACACACACACACGAGATTCAAGGATGTCATCTGCAGATCATTCAGGCCCCAGGGACATTTTCGTCTGCTCTTCTCACGCCTGCTATCAGGCCCACGCACTAGTCTTATATTTTTCCCTTGGAATTGACCGAGGAATCGCCAAGCTTCTCCACTCCACGCTCGCCGTAACCCTTCCGATTATTGCTGTGAGAGCTGCAAAATTGCTTCTTAGAGAGGCCATTTGGCGTATGCATGAAGGCCTTTCTGAATGAGGGTGAAGCCCACTGTTAACACTACACAGTTTAAAGCAGTACGGTGAGACCCCGCGGGCTGGGCCTTTAAGGAGGTCCTCATGTCTCTTCCTTCCCGCTCCCTCCGGCGGCAGGTCCTTACGCGGTGCTCACAAAGGACACCATGCCGCAGACGTACAAGAGGAAGCGCTCGTGGTCGCGCGCTGTCTTCTCCAACCTACAAAGGAAAGGCCTGGAGAAGAGGTTTGAGATTCAGAAGTACGTGACGAAGCCAGACCGAAAGCAGCTGGCGGCTATGCTGGGCCTCACGGACGCACAGGTAGGCTAGCTCTGGCTCCTGCGCACAAGAGCCCCTGGGCAGGGAGCGGCCCGCGGCCTAGCCCTGCAGGCCCCCTTCAGCTCGGCCCACTGGCCTCCTGCGGTCAAAACACAAGGTCTTGAATTTCACGAGGCGTTGTGGACTTAACAACTTGAGGCTGTAGAAGAGGAGGGTGGGGACCTGGATGTAGGAGAAGGTCAGGAAGAATAGTCCATCCCCCGGAAGATGTATGTCAACAAGCACTGCATGTTTATTTTGGGCAACAGGCTAAACGACCACCGAGAAAGCAAATAGGCCGCAGGAGATAATAATTATGTTCTCAACTGTAGTACAATTCGCTGTAGGAGATGGTTTT
>NW_007256107.1:88659-127310 GCF_000164805.1 Carlito syrichta | reverse complement strand
GGGGGGGGGGGGGGGGGGGGGGCTAAGGGAAAGAAAGAAAAAAGGTTTTCTTAGAATGCCAAGAGCACTTTAGCAGATTTTACCTACCTAATTTTTTTTTCAAGACTAAGAAATCTATTAAGCCTGAATTGATTTTTTTCCTTAAATTGATTTTTTTCCTTTTTGAGTTTTGACTATAGAAGCCACAGTCATTCTACAACCCATAGCAGTGGCCTTTGTTCCTGGGGTGCTGACCGTCCCCAGCAGGGCAGAAACCAGAGGCAGCCTTCTTTTTCTTAGCTCTCTTGTCCCCCAATGACTGTATCTGTGTCTTTCTGTCCTCCATTACCCAACTCCCTTCTCCAACACACACACACACACACACACACACACACACACACACACACTGGAAGAGCCCAGCCGTTTTCCACCAGCTGTGGATGTTATTTTTAAAAGGGAAGCTGGAACTTGTGTGAACGTGTTGGGTCCCCCAAGGGATCGTATATATTTATATAGATTCTCTGCCCCATCTCTACCTCCTTCCTCCACTTTGCACAATTTAAGTCCAGCATTTTCTGAGCCTACAGAATAATTAGTTTTCCCTGGTAGGGGCAGGGTCTTTATCAGCTCCTGAGTACACACACACCAAGGAAATACTCTTTTACTGAAAGCCCAGAAATACCCCCACCCCACTGGGATTAACTCTTTGAACCTCCTTTCCCCTTTTTGCTTCCCAGGGTTCTGTTTTCTTTCTTTCTTTCTTTTAAAGAATTGCTTTTGTAGGGACTTGCTGTGGGCAATAGCAGTAAAGGAGAGGGCCAGCTAAGAGCAGGAATTTATAACATTGGACCACCAAACCCTTGCAATTTGGGTGCAAAATCTTGAGTATATGCATTTTTTTTTTTCTGGGCCAGGAGTCCTTAACTTCAATCAGCTGCTTATAGGGGTTCTGACTCAAGATATAGAAGCATGGATTTAGGATAGAGAGAGTGGGATGGGATGCAGGAATCTGCATTTCCAGCAAGCACCCAGATCATTTCAGGCCTGAGGCTGGAAGGTCACATTTTGAGAACCATCTTAGTGGGTTCCCTGGGCCAGAATTCCTAACCTCCTTGCTCCCCTGGGCTGCTCTTCAGGCCCTGCACCTAGCACAGTGCCTAGTCTTTGGTTAGAGATGGAGGGCGTGATGAAAGGTGCTTTCTCACCTTAGGTGGTGACTGTGGGTGCATACCAGTCGAATGGGAGAGAACCTGTGTCTCATCTCTTTTTGTCTCCCTGTGCCCGCTGTGCAGGTGAAGGTGTGGTTCCAGAACCGGCGGATGAAGTGGAGGCACTCCAAGGAGGCCCAGGCCCAGAAGGACAAGGACAAGGAAGCCAGTGAGAAGTCATCAGGCGGAGCCCCGGTTGCAGAGGAAGAACAGGACGAGAGGAGCCCTAGCCGCTCCGAAGGCGAGGCTGAGAGTGAGAGCAGCGACTCCGAGTCCCTGGACCTGGCCCCCAGCGACACAGAGAGGACTGAGGGGGCTGAGCGCTCTTTGCACCAAACAACAGTTATTAAAGCCTCGGTCACAGGCGCCCTCATCACCACCAGCAGCAGTGGGACTGGTGGGAGCAGCAGCGGAAGCAGCAGTTTTAGCTTCAGCAGCTCTAGCAGCCTTAGTAGCAGCAGCACCAGCGCGGGGAGCACCAGTAGCCTTGGCAGTGGCGGCGGCGGCGGCGGCGGAGGCTGCCCCTCGGAGCTGCTCCCAGCTCCCCAGCCCACAGTCAGCATCGAAAGTCCCGAGCCCATCCAAGGCCCTCCTGGCGGCTTATAGACTGAACTAGGGCAGAGAGGACTCAGGGCCCTGCGTGCATCCTCCCAGCCGTGGTCTGGATTGTGTGCTTACTCTATTTTGGCGACTGGGTGAGGGCAGGAGATGCAGTGCAGAGCGTCCCTCCCGACGTTTACGCTGCGCCCCTTGCTAGCCCGGCTGGCTGCAGCCCACGTTGCCCAGAGTCTCGATATACCCCTCGCCAGCCGGACACAAGCAGCTTCGTACTGTTAAGTGTTTGACTAAACTGTTCCTGCGACCTGCAGCAGAGGTCCTGGTGCAAAGACGTGCTGCACTTAGGAAGCCTTACACTTGTAAATAAAATGTTTCCTACGGTTTGTAAAAGCCGCTTGGCTTGCTGGGGACGGTGCAGTCGTTAAGGTCCGGGATCTCCGACCGGACTTTAGACCCTGGGCACTGCAGGCCAGCAGCTGAAGGGGGAGGGTGGAGCTTATGAGGAAAGTGACTCAACCTCAGAGTCACCTGGCTGCAGAGTTCTGCGTCAGGGCTTAGAGATTTCACCTAGTTCAGAGGTTACTCACCAGCTCCAGCCACCACCGAAGGCAGGTTCTCACACCGTGCGTAGCCTGAGAGCGGGACAGGCCATAGAAAGACAGGCCCGTCTGGCAAATGGTTTTCCCACATGGAGTCTGGACGCGGTGTACCTTCCTTGGCTCTAGAGTACACAGAGTTGGAATGGAGACTGCGGTGGTGCCGGTCAGGGCCGATCCACTAGGTGGCCACTCAGTGCTGGGCACAGAGTCGTGGAACTCTTCCAGCACACCCCCTGCTCAGGTTTGGGTTGGAGGCACCCGGCCGATCTGCAGTGTTGCGGAGGAAAGGACAGGCATGCAGCAGAGGCTAGGGCTGGAAACCCGGTCTTAGAATGCCAGGGTCCTGGTTTTAAAAATGCCAAAACATTTGTAGGGTAGGGAGATGATTTGCTGAAGGTTAGGCACAGGCAGAGTCCAAATCAGAACTCGGACCTTCTGGTTCACCTTTGGCCATGGATAGGACTAAGAAACTGCACCCACTGCCCTCGACAAAAACCTTCCTTTGCAATTTGACCACGGGAGGTGCCTGGTTGAGCTCTTCCCTCCGATGGAACTGAAGTGAATTGAGAGTCAGTTTCCCCATCCCACCGCAGCTGGAAAAATAGTAAACCTATTCACCTTGATGCTGCTACTATTTTTTTTTTTTTAAGCTGAAGAGTCAAAACTCTCTCCTCTGAGACATGTCATCCCAGACTTTTTTCCTCCAAACTACAAAGTGTCCGGAGTCAGTAACTGCTCTTTTGGGAGATTTTAAAACAAATAGATGTCCCTGACAAGCCCTGACCAGCTGGGTTTGTTTGGCACTGAGTTTGGAAAGGGCATAAAGTCTCTCACAGACCCAGCATTGATACCCCAGAGCCGGTTTTCAGAACGAGTTTCGGAGAGATGCTGAAGTCAGAGAGCCCAGGACTCCCCCCAGTTGCCTGGCCAGAGAGAAAAAGTTCCCCGCAGCCCCTCGGTCTTACCTATCTTCTTCCCCACTTTTACTCATTCCCCTGGAGTTCATCCCGGGCCCTCGGTTCTAGACATCCTGGCACGGGGGGTGGGGTGGGGGGAGTAGAGGCAGCAGATGCAGTCTTTCTGCTCAGTTCAGCCAGATGCCTAAGAGCCCGCATAGGGATGCAAAGATGCGCATTTCCTGACTCAGCCAACCTCCCAAGCCCCCCAGTTGAGCTGTGCCGCCAGAGGAAAGAGGGAGGAGCTGTCAGGGTTGTCTTGTGGTGTAGGCAAGGGAAAAGGTAGAGCACCCCACAAGGGACCCCATCTTAAATAGGGACATGAGCTAGCTGAACTGTGCTGAATAGTTGCTTCAAGCCTTCCACAGGCTCTGCTACCAAACTGCGGGCTTCTTTCTCTGTTCCTCAATTTTGACTTGATTACCAGAGTTGTTGCCTCTAATTTCCCACATATTGAAATTTTGGAACTAGGACACACCAAGAACACAGAATTTTGAGGCACTGAAATCGTTTCTGGCGTTAAGGAGAATAAGATGGTGCATATATATCTAGTTCAGGAGTAGAGCTGGGTTGGGGAATAGAGATGCGGAGGGGTCCATGCTTTGTGTAATCCGCACCAACCCCGGCCCTCGCGGTCAGTGCTGCGCCAAACTCCGGCCGCTCTTCCTCAACCGGGGATCCCGGGCCTCGAAAGTGAAGAAAACTATCACCCTGGGAATGCAATTATGTGATTTCAGGTAGAATTCGCCAGGCCAGGGGTGTGGCGGCTCTATGGGTCTGGGGACGAAGTGAGCAGAGCGACGGGCACCTGAAGGCTGGAGTCCAAAAGCTCCTCCAGCGCTCGCAGGAAGCGCCCCTGCCTCTGCCACCCCCACCCCTAGTTCCTGGACATTGATCACGTGAAACTCTTGCGGAGCTTTACCCTGGCGGTGGAGTTTTCCACACTTTCTTCAGAAATGGAATCTCGCAAGCCTCAGAGAGGCTTAAAGTTTTTTTTGTTTTTTTTTGTTTTGAGTTGGAGTCTCACTCTGTCACCCAGGCTTAAAGTTTATTTGGAAGAAGAGCAGCCGCATGTGACCGGGAGGAAAGGCCGCATTTCGGGCGGGTAGCCCCATCCCGGGGCAGCTCGCCCGATGTACCAGAATCTTCCCGGTTGCGCTAGTTGCTAACGAGGGCTCGCGGGCAGCGAGACATTCTCCATCCAAGAGGTAGTTTCAGACACGGACTCCAAACAGTAGTAACTCTGCTCCGAGCAGGGCTCTGCCTAGCCCGCCGCAGAATTCCCCGCGGCGCGGATCCCTCAGAGCGAGGCTGCCAAGGCACACAGAAGCTCACGGATGGGAGGCGATCCGGGAGCGTTTTGCCTGGGAAAGAGGAGCTGGAGGGGATGAATTCAATACCCTCTTTCCCCGTGCACTCACACAGTCATACACAAGAGACACAAACAGACTGCAGACTCCTAAAGACACATGAGAGACACGCAATCTATTGACTATTTCAGCTCTTTTTTGGGTGAAACCACTCAAGTAAATTTTCTTTTTCTCCTCCATATGGCAAAGTACCCTCGCACCGCCTCATTCTGCCTGTGTGGCTGGGTGAGGCTCTTGTCTCCGTAAAAAAAAAGTTTCCTAGCGCCAAGTTCCGCGGACCAAACCACTGAAAGTCGACGCCGCGTTCCCCTGCTTTGCCCGCTTTAGCCGAGAGTGGGCAGAGACCTAAGGCCGGGAGTGCGACGCCCTTGCCGCTCTGTCCCCACCGAGGCCACTGCGTCCCGTCAGGGCGAAGTCCCGACTCCAAGGGAAGCTCTGGCTGCCGTTCCAGTCAAGGGGATTACCCCCCAGTAACCCTTCAAACCCCGGGGGAGGCAGTTGCTCAGACTGTGGTAGTCACAAATCCCTCTGACCCCCTTTGCACCTCAGAGAGATCCTTAAAGGAAACCCAGTGACTCTGGGATCTTTTCTCTGGCAGCCATCTCTACCTAGAGTCTGGAGTGGGATGTTGGCAGGTGTTTAATTCAATTAGGTTTTGGCCAGCGGGCAACAGGCAAAGCAAGCATGACCAGCAGGTCCAGGCCTCCTCTTTAAGGTACCAGAGGCCGAAGTAACAGAAAAGTGAACCCAAGTTCTCCTGTCTGGGCGCAACTGCCTCGGGGAGCCTTGGGGTCCCCAGAGGGGAGGGGCTGTAACCAGGGCCTGCAGCAGGGGATTTTTTAAATCCAATGAGTTTTAACCTGTTCTGTTCCTGGATTCGGCCCTGCCTCTCCTCAACCTAAGACTCTGGGTGGGCAGGATGGGTCTGGGGGCAGTTCTGGAGCAAGAAATTGGGGGATGAGAAGCCAGTGGCTGTGGGGACACACCCACCACCTGCTTGCTCTTGCCCTAGTCCCGCTCCAGTTTCTGCCTCCTTCAAGAAGGGAGAGCGGTTGGAGGGACTGCGAGTTAGGTGCTCCCTAAACGACGTAGAGACACTGCTTTAAAAATGGCCCAAAGAACCCTAATCGCACGGGACATCTCATTTCTCCCTCTATAGCCTCTGGGGTGGGAAGGATTGCACCCTTCATGGTCTTTGTGAAGATGCAAGCTTTGGGTTTTAAGAAGGATTTTAACTGCAAGGTGTGGTCCGGGGAAGATTAGAAACAAAACAAAGCCAAACAAAGTTAAAACTTCGATTTAATGGTGTTCACATACACAACTGCTTTCGCGGTTGAATGGAACTGGCCAGTGTCCTAAAGACAAACGAATGACTTCTCTCCACACCTGCGAATATTAAAGCTGGCAGCGCATAACCCCTGTCACCACGGCTCTTGGGGAATCCAGACTGCTCACACTGATGTGGTGAGCTTTCTAAGATACCCCACACTCTGGCAACTCCAGTTGTAACTGAGCAGGAAGCTCAGCTGGGATCCCTGGGCCCCTCAGACAGACAAACTCAGAGAACCGCTGCCTCTGCCCTCTGTCATTTTGAAAACCAAGAGTAGGCCAGGCTCGGTGGCTCAGCCTGTAATCCCAGTGTTTTGGGAGGCAGAGGTGAGTGGATTGCCTGAGCCTGCGGGTTCGAGACCCACCTGGGCAACTTGGTGAGACCTCATATCTACAATAAATCAAAAATTAGCTGGGCATGGTAGTGTGTGCCTGTAGTTCCAGCTACTTGGAAGGCTGAGGTAGAAGGATCGCCGGAGCCCAGCAGGTCGACTCCAACTCAAAAAAAAAGAAAAAAAAAAAGAAAAAAGAAAACCAAGAGTAGATGTCCTCACAGGTGTGATAATTCCCAATTCCTTCATTTTAGGGATGAGGCAATTGAGATCGAAAGACATGAGGACACTTGTCCAAGGTACTCTGGAGAGTGAATGGCAGGATCAGGATGGGCCTTGTGGTCAGTGGCCACAGAGGTATGCAAGAACGTGAAGTATGTTGCTGGACACAACCAACTGGATTCTGATTGGAACTATCACAACTCAATGGGGTTTTCTCCCCTCCCCCTCTCCCCCACCCCTCAGTGGGTTTCTACAAAGAGCATAAGAAGTTCAATCACTGCTGGAGACTATGGGCTCCCATGAGCCCCTCCTCTTCCCCTTGGTGATTCCTGAGGGATGTTCCTTTGGGAGTCTCAGGTCTGGGTTGACACCCCACCCTCCAGCCTGCCCCATCTCTGTGGCAGGTTTAGCTTTGCCAATAGTGTTTCAAACTCTGGCTACACCTTGCTCCCGGAACAAGACGTCATCTAGGGTGCTTTTCAGCTTTTGTCAATTGTGGCTGACACTTTGGATTCTGAGCAGGATGTGGAGCTGGAGGCCCAATCACGCCATCCGGCAGCTGTTGCCCTGGCTCCTTCTCTTTTCCTGTAGCCTTAGACCATCCCTGGCCACCACAGATACCAAGCCTCACCGCTCTCGTGATGTTCACCACTCAACAGACGAAGGACCAGAGGGGGAGGCTACTGAGGCAGCAGTGGCATCATCACCTGATCCACGCTCAGAGCTGGCTGCTTTGGTGATCCACAGCGACCTTCTGGGTGGGGATGGGAGGCATGGGAAGAGGCCAGTAGATGGGACTCCAGAGCAGAGTGTGCAGGAAGCACCGTGCCTGATCCTAACCCAGCATAGGGGACCTAAACTAGCCCCAGAGTAATTCATTCATTCATTCATTCATTCTCTCACTCACGTGCCAATAACTAGCTCATGACCTTGGGAAATTCATTTAACCATTTAGCTTCTGTTTCCTCAACTGTATAATGGAATGTAATCAAAGGCACCTAACTCATAAATTGCTGTAAGGATTAATTACAGTAAAAAACAACCATGAAATGAGAACAGTTGGTGGTATACAATGAGTCTTAGATGCTATTGTATTCCTTTATCCCTTCGTTGATCCATTGCCGTATGTATGGGCCCTTTTTAGTGTTTGCACAGTAGAAAGAAAAGGATGCAAGATAACGTGTTCTCAAGAAATTAAATCATTAGATGGAGGCTCCTGGATGCAGTACTCTAGGCTGTGTTTCCAGGAAAACTCTTTAGATGGGAACCCAGAGAGTTTGGACGTGTTGTTTCCTGATGCCAGGAGTTACTGTGTGCCCCTACTGATGCCATCAGACACTCATTGGTACTTTTTCCTTTTGATGCTCCTGGCACAGTGCCCAATGCCCAGTGCATACCAGGCGCTCAGTACAATGCTTGTAGGCGTTGTTGGGGGTTACTCTTCAGAGTCAGAAGAGGAAGAAGTTAGTTTTCTGACACAGATTTTGAGGAAAGCTTAAGCAAGTGCCTAGGGTCCAAGGAGGGAAAATTATGTTCCCGCTGTGGAGCTTAGGTCAGGACAACTGACACTTTAGGAGTTTTAGTAAGTTCTTAACGAATCATAATGAGGTAGCGTCTTCAAAACGGAAAGAGGACGTTCGTGATCCCTTTGAAGGTGAAAGGCACCCTAGGCTTCTTGAGGGCAGGGCTGGGCTCTGGGCGTGGCTGGAGAAACTCTGGCACCTAGAAGGGCTCTTGGCACGGGGAAGGCGCCCTCACGAGTGTTTCCTGAATAAACGAATAACATGATTGTCGTGGCCTTTGTCGCTATTTATACTGTCAATATATCCTCAAAAACAATGTGGCTAGCATGATAAACACAGGAGAGTTGAGCAACACTTCGCGGAGTTACCAAGGAGTGACCCTGGGGATGGAGCTGGAGCAGCGAGTCATCTGGCTGAGAATCCACGGGGATCCTCGATGCTAAGGCCGCCACAGAGCACGCAAGAGAAGGAGTTCACGCGCAGGAGTCGGCACAGGCGTCTGAAACCCCCGCCCGCACACCGCATGCGCATCATCTTGGAGGCGGAAACCAACTCGCAGAGAGGTTGAATGACTCGCCCAAGACCACCGCCCTAGCGGCCAACGTAAGAACCGCTACAGAAGCCAGCCGCTTTCTGTGTTTTCCAGGGCACCCCGCTCCGGCCGGCGGTGCGGAGCGCTGAGTCCTGCGCGAGGTTCTCTCCGAGCAGGGAAGGGCGGTGCAGAGCGGTGGAGGGTGCGGCCGGTCGCGCTCAGGGCGTGTGCGCCTCTCCAGCTCTCACCGCGGCGCAGAAGCGTCTGTCTGCTTCGCGAAGTTCCACCCGCAACCCCCACTCTTCTCAGGCAGAGATTCCCCGGTCTGCACATTTCAGCCTCGCTTTCATTTGTCAGGGCTGCTTATTTTTGTTTCTTAGAATCGGGGTAAAGAGTGCACCCAGCACATTTCCCAGCATGTAGTGGAAGCTCGAGAAATGAGCAAAGGACCGAGTGAACGAAAGAATGAATTTATGAGCGAAGCGGATTCTTGATCCAGCAACCCACTTGCATCCGTCAGCGCATCCGGCCACGTTTGAATCGCTAGCCGCTCACGCCCTTCAAAGGAGCGCCCCCGAGACTCTGTGCAGCCGCGCTTTCCCGGTCTGGGACCCTGATCTGGCTCCGAAACTTTATTCCTTCGGGGTCATCTGGCCTCGCCCCGTCCGCCATTGCTTTGGGTCTAATGCGACGTTCGAGTCCCCCGTGATCTCAGATCCCCAGTCTGTCCTCAGTCGGCGCGGCCGCGAGCCTCGACACCTCACCCTGGCTGGTCTGGATGCCTGCTCGGTGCAGGTACGGAACCGAGCGTGGAGTTCGTCCCTTTGAGGCTGTCTTGGGTCACCTGAAGCGATCTACTCCAGGTTCCTTTCCTCCTGCAGGATTCTTGTGAAGATTACTCTCCTAGGCCAAGAATGCTGCGGTTTTGGGGCTGAAAAAGTGGGGTGCAAAGCTGTAAAGGAAAACGTGCTCTGTGATGCACAATTTTTAAATTGAATGCCACATGTAATTAGAATTTTCCCTTTTGCCTTGGTCTTCACTCTCTCTCGTCGTCCTCCTTGCTTTGCGTGCCCCAACCTTCCCCTACGTTTCGTTTTTCTTCTCTGTTCCCTGTGCCCTGGTCTTCTTTTGCTCCTGAAAGCAGTTAAGACTCCGTTCAGGAATTTAAGAGAAGTTGCCTTCCCCTAACTCGTATCCAGATGACTGCGGTGGAGGACCTGGAAGGACAGGGTGTGTGACCTGAGAGAAGGGGCCACAGGGCAGTCAGGCTGCTCCAGAAGGTATGGAGGCTAGCCTTTGAGCCAACATGGAATAAAAGGCAGCGATTTTTAGAAACCAAAAAACGAATGGGTCTGCATTATTTTTATTTTTTAAAGAGACTCCCCCCTCCAAGTGCCATCCTCCCCAGAAGGCAACGGGGATGTGCCGGTGACAGGCAGGCCACTCAAGCCTCGATGCTACCCTTCTACACAGGCAGACATTTGAGGACCTACTAAATGCTGCGCCGGTTCTGGGTTAGGGAGCCTCAGCTTCTAGCAATCTGAAGGCGCTCTGAAGCCCTGTCCCCCCAGTCAAAAGTTTTAGTAATTGCAGTTTTCTTTCCCTTACTTCCTTCTTGCTTTTCCCATCCTGGATGAATGGTCGTGAGGAGCCCCATCTCTCCTCCCGTGCTCTCTCCAGCTCTCCCATGATGCCTTTCCATGTTCTTCCCCTTAGTTTGCTTTGCAATCTGGAGGTAGTTCCTAGGTTAAGGGCCATTCCTGACACAGATCACAGTCACAGACACAGCTCTGGTAAACGGAAGGTGCTTAATAAACAGGCATTGTTATTAAACTGTGACTACTATGACCATCACACTGTTAGTTCTTTCTGGGTAGGGAGAGCGCCTACACTGGTGGCTTGAAATCACCTGTAGGCACGTAAGTGTGAAAAATGGAGGAAAGAGACACAAGCCTTGCCCACCATGCCCACTCTTTGAATAAGTGGAGAAAGTCTGTATCTCACTTAACTGTCACAGCAACTCAAAGCAGAAGAGATTATTCCTACTCTCTTACAGATCACCATTTGGAGAAGCAGAGATTGGGTGATTTGATCAAGATACATAGCTGATAAGGGGCGGGAGGCGGGAGAGGAGAGTGCGGGAGGCTGCTGTGATTCTCTTTAATAAGGAAAAGGAAAAGTTCAAGGAAAAGCGTTGTTTTCCTTTTTGATAAATTATTCTGATCACTATTTCAAATATCACCTTACAAAGTGAATGTAGATTCAACTACAGAGAAATCTGTTAAGAACAGGCTCGCCACACCGCCCTTTCCGGGGAAAGTGCATTCTGGGTATGCCCTGTACGGTATGGGTAGAAAAAGTTGATAGTCAACAACTGGAGGGCCCACTGCAAAAACATCTTTAAGCGAACAGTCGCTACGTGCACTTCCTGTGTGCCCCGCATTCCAGATCTCAGGATAGAAAGATATGAATGGGTCTAGAAGCCATAGAAACTTCCCCATTCCGGAGGCTGGGCGCGCTGGCTCCCGCCTATAATCCCAGCACTTTGGGAAGTCGAGGTGAGAGGATTGTCTGGGCTCACGGGCTCGAGAAGCTTCCTCATTCCTGCTCCTAGGTACCCCTTTCTCTTTCTATTTTCACCTGGTCTACCCCAGGCCTCAGCTTCTTCCCTCTGTGCTCTGCTCCCCCAAACATTGCCTGCCTTCTACGCGGCGGTGGAGAGCCTCCCGCAGGCTGTGCCCTGAGTCCTAACTCTACTATGGTACTCTTGCAGCGGCGAGACGGCTATGCGACCTGGCCAGGCGCATCCACAGGCGCTGGGAGCGCTCTGGCGCGGGACGCAGTTACCAGGGCGCGAGTAAGGGTCTGGTGCGCAGAGGCGCTTGGAGGCGGGCGGCCCCTGACCTCCAAGCGCTGTGAGAATTGGGGAGGGAAATTTATGGTTTGTGTGCACTTTACGGCTCCAGAGCCCCGAGTACCAGATAGATGGGGCCCTGAGAGCCCGATACAGCGAGGTGGGGCCGCAGCCGCCGCAGCCATGTATGGGTACCCGCGGACTTTCCGTTATGCTCGTGGTATCGTAAACTTCCCCGAGGGTGGGGGGAAGCAGCTGAAAACCAATGTCTGGACGAGAGGTGGTTGCAAGTGGTGCCGCCCCGACCCCGCAGATCAAGCCTTGAAAATCTCTCGGAGGCCTGGGTCTCGTTACCTCCTCGGGTGGGATGGGTTGAGGTGGAAAGAGTCATACCGGCTGTTTGGACTCGCGCGCGACGGGTGCGGGGTTGGGTTCCAGGCCTGGCGAGCTGCCGCGTGGTCCGAAGTGCAAGCAGGTCACTGGGCTCCTTGTGTCCGAACCGCTTCTTTTTGGGGTCACACGTTAAGACCTAGAATCTGGCCTCGATCGTTGGAGCGCAGATTTGATTCCGGTTCGTAGCGTCGCTCCGTAGCAGACAAAAGGCACTTCAAAGAGCAGGGGTGGGTGGGGTGGGTGGGTGTGTGAGAAACCCTGTGAACCATCGGTGCCAGAGCAAGCGGGAAGATGGTCCAGGAGTCAGTCCTGGGGAAGAAGGCCTACTTCGAGTGGAGAGGAGAGGTCCAGCTGCTCGCCTGCATTCCTGTCGGGTTAGCACTAAGCGCGCTCACAGTTTTTCCCTCAATTGTACTGGGTCACACCTGCACAAAGAAGTTGTGAATTAAGTTGGGTGGTCACCGAGACATTGTCACCCAAAGTGATGTCAACGAAATGTAATTGCATAACTTTTAACACCAGGTACAACTCTCCAATTTATACGTAGTAATTTGTAACGTGCTATGCCCATGCACTGTTCTAAAAACTTTGTGTATCAGTTCATTTGCTTTTTACCAAATTCCAGTTAGCTCATTACTTGCACTATCCCCATTTTACAGATAGGTAAACTGTGGTAAGAGAGTTAAATTAACTTGCCTAAGGACACGCGTTAGCAAGGGAATTTGGGCATAGCTCACATCTTCTCTCCACAGCCTTCATTATCTAAATCACCAACGAAACAAATCCATAACGTGAGCACTGAGAGTCACGCAGGCGAGAACGGGCTGAGTTCCTACAGAAATTCCGGATCGGTGTCGCCACTTTCAGACCTTTTCCGGAAGGCGCGCGTCCGGGATACGGCGCTGCAGCCCGGGTCAGCTGAGCGAGGTGGCTGAGTCGATAAACAGGGTCATTTTGCAATTATCCCCAGGGCGTGATAATTGCACTAGGCAGCAGCGACTGAGTCTCTCCGACACCGGTTCCTTGCCCTCCGCTTTCTTTTGATTTACAGTCGGGGCCAGAGCTCTGCTCCCGGACGCTGAGCCACAGCCTGGGCTTGGTTAGGACGCGCGGGGCGGGCTGCGCAGGGCCATGAGGGCAGGCGGCGCGGAGGTCCTGCGGTCACAGCTCCTCTCCAAGGCCACGCAGTTCGTCTTGTTGTCTTTACTCTGCGCAGCGAGGTGGGGAGTAGCGCCTCCGAGGCTTTAGCACCTTAATGGTGTACGCCGGGAGATTTGTCCTGCGGGTAGGGACGAGGCATGGATGGAGTTGGCGATTTATTTGAAAATAGGAGGAGGGGTAGGAATAAAAGGATGGAGGGGGGTGGGCGGGTATGAAAGGAAGAAGAAATAGGAAGGGGAAAATGGAAATCATGAAAATAAGTGGAATTTGGATGCATTTCTCACATTGTTTTAGGGGGTGGGCGGAGTTGACACAACTGGCTTGGGGCTGAGCCATAAATTAATAGAAGATTTATCCCTCAATCAGGAAAAAGCCATTAAGATATTCTTGGCTTTGTCTGTGGGAAAATAATTTCTTTGATTGAGTTGCCCCAGAAGACCCTGTGAAGCCCTCTTTTCTCCGCCTCAACCGGTCTCTTCTTTCCTGCCTGCCGGAAGGGGGGGGAGAAGGAGGGGAGACTCCAGGGAGAAGAAGCCTTTCCATCTTTTCCAGCATCTTGAATTTCGCTTTGTGCGTTTCTTTCTACTTCTTGGTTTGATCCTCCTGCCCTGGAGACTTGGAACCTCGGAGGGAAAATTCTCCCGCAGCAAGCCGAGCCACTGTCGCTGCTCTCCTTCCCTCGGGTAGGCTGCGTTGACCCTTCCCGTCTATCCCTTCCTCCCAAAAGGAAGGCAGGAACCCCATGGCAGGATGAAGAAGGAATCCTTCCCCCTAGGTTTGGAGGAGTTAAGCTCTGTGTGTCAGTCTTTACTCAAAGTGTGGTCCTGGGACCCTAAAGCATCCTTTTAAAGGGTCCCTGAGGTCAAAACTATTTGCACAATAAAAGATTATTGCCTTTTTCACAAGTGTGCAATGGAGTTTCCCAGAGGCCACATTAGGTGTGGTGACATCATGGTTCGGATGGCTTTTGGAATGTGTGCGCATATTGCAGTGTTTAATAAATGTTTTGGTTTTATATTTTACCACAATAAAAATGCATTTAAAAATGTATAGGTTTTATCACTATATCTGTGCTGTGTGGTCACTCACATTTAAATTAATTAATATGAAACAAAATTTAAAAAAACTTATTTCCTCGGATGCCCCAGACACATTTCAATTGTTCAGGAGTCATATGTGGCTAGTGGCTGTCATATTGGACATAGATATTGGATGTAGATTACTTCCATCCTCTCAGAAAGTTCTGTTGAACTGGACTAATCTATACCATAAATATAAATGGATATAATCACATGAACACATGCCCTTTAGCATCCGCAATAATCTTTAAGGTTTGAGATTTCCACCTCAAAACATTCTCTAGATTGCATCTTTGATGAGGCATTAGAACTAGAGAGACTAAATTTGTGGCTGGACTCTGCACTTGATAAATTTTGACCATTTTCTTAACTCTGAGCTTCAACTTCTACTTCTGTAAAATAGGGGTAGTAGTTCCTGATCATAAACTAGAGAGAGGCAGTATTTCTGGTCATGAAGAGCATGAACTCTGGGGTGAATTTATGTGGGCTTATATCTCAGCTTAGCCCAGATGACTCTGGGCTAGTTTCAAAATCTCTCCATGAGGCTCAAGTTTCTTATCAGTAAATTAGAAACATAATCATAGTAATGATAATAATCCTTCCCTCAGGGATGTTGTGAGGAGTAAATCAGATAATAAATGAAAAGCACTTAAAAATAGTAACTGGTACACTGTAACTACTGTATATGTGTTAGATATTATTATTGCTTATCTAAAGTGCAACTCTTACAGTGACAATAAGATTTACTTCCTCTCTCCTTTCAGTAATATACATGTATGTAACTATATAGTGATAAAATACATATATGACATCTACTATCTTAATAATTCTTAAGTGGACAGTTTAGTATTGTTGAGTATTGGTTGCATTTTTGTGCTACTGATATTTGGAACTTTTTCTTTTTCTTTTTTTTGTAGAGACAAGTTCTCACCAAATCGCCCGGTCTGGTCTCAAACCCGTGAGCTCAGGCAATTCACTCACCTCGGCCTCCCAAAGTGCTGGGATTACAGGCTGAGCCACTGAGCCCAGCCAGAACTTTTTCATTTTGCAAAATTGAAACTTTAAACATGTTAAACAATTCCCCTCATCAGTAATATTTGCATATTGATGTGAATTGGACTCCAAACTTTAGAGCGTAAGTATTTGATTAAGTATTAACCTTTTCAGCTAAGAAATCAATGTCAGCACTTTGAAATAGTTGAGATGGTTGGGAAAGGACAGCCAGCATCCCAAAATGTAATCAAGTTCCACTGAAGAAGCCATTTCCATGGATTCCTCTGTCAGTATTCTTGTGGATTCTAATAACTCTTTCCTGACCACACAATGGATGCACCTTTGTGTTCCCCCAAATGGCTTTTAATTCTGGGTCTAGGGAGTCAATGATGGCTGGTGAGTTAGGTCATTGAGTCTTTGAAATGATGTTTTCTGGGAAAAGGTGAAAGGCCGATGGCACAATGGCAGATAAAGAAAAATAAGCTCAAGATTAGTCTCTGGTTGCATGGAATGGCCTGGTGATGGTCAGCAATCAGGAGGACAAAAATCAGAACAAGTCACCCAGGTGCCTCACTTAGCAGTCTTTTTGACAAGGTGGGAAGGAGGAGGAAAAAAAAGTCCCTTAAAAAAACAGTAGTCACTAAGAAGAATCAAATCTTTATTTTTGGTGAAGTTCATCCCTCTCCAAGGATTTATTTTTCTATAACTTTTCTATAGGAGAATTTTCAATGCAGAATATTAAATACAACAAGCCCTCTGCACAGGATGCTTTTAGATGCCAGCAAAAGACATCCAACTTAAGATGACATACTCGTTACAAGAAATTTACTGTTTCTTGTGATTGGAAGAGTGAGTGGTGGAATGATTTTTGTGCATGGTTGAATTGGGACTCTGACTCTGTTTTCTGTGAGGTTCTCATTTCTGCAGTTCTCTTTGTATTCTCTTTATATTCAGCCTGGCCTCCCTTCTGGTACTGAGGTCTCACATCTGTATGTACCCTATTATCTAGAATAAGAAACTGACTATAACCCAGAATCCAAGAAATAGGCCCATTTGGATTGGTATAGGTCACATACCCCTCCTTGCTCTAGTCAAGGGAATGGAACACTCCAAATGCATGATTGAAT
Source organism: Carlito syrichta (assembly GCF_000164805.1). Lineage (NCBI taxonomy): Eukaryota > Metazoa > Chordata > Mammalia > Primates > Tarsiidae > Carlito > Carlito syrichta. Next base: position 111,095 of record NW_007256107.1, on the reverse strand, counting down.
TAGTCTTGATTGCCTCTTCATCTCTACCACAGGAATTTCCTACAAGACATTGGGAGGATATTTGGAAAGGGAACAGGTGATGGAAACTGAAAAGGCATTACAGGAACCCACTAGAGTATATATCTTTATTTATGAGCACAGTTAAGTTGTAATTTTATTTTTCATAATTAGATCACCACTTTTGTCACTTTATTATAAAGCTGTATGCCACGCAGGCATTGGAGACAGTGCTTGCCACTGCTAGAAGGGTATACAATTGTAGATACCTTTCTAATCTTTAGAGGAAGGCTTACTTTCATATCATTAAGACTGCTTCTTTTGCAAACAACCCCCATGTTGTAGTCTTATCTTACAGATTCTGTAATCTGTCTAATTCATCTCAGATATTTCTTAGAATCCAGATTCTTACTGCTTCTCTACTAGATTCTGATTTGGTAGGTTTTGGATGAGATGATGACTAGATGTTTAGCAAGGAATTCAGGTAGCTCCTATTATCAGGCTAGGTTAGGAAATAGTAAACTGTAACTGGTCATGCTTTTTTCTCTTGGTGTTGGCTACTGGGGATCCTAGGGTAGCAGCTGCAGGCTAATTCTTGAAAAGTGTTCAGGCCTATATGGTGTGAATTTTGGATACTAAAATTAGTCTTGGCTTCACATTTCTTTCATCCTTATTTTCTTTTTCTTCTTAATTTTCTCATGAGGCAAAATTTGATTGTATCATTTAAAAAATATACTCTATTAAATTCTTTTTGGAATGAAGTAGAATATATCATATAGGATTCTGGCAGAAAACAAAAGCCACATTCAGCAGAGGTTTTTGCACACATATTTTCATAAAGGACTATTTTCAGAGGTGTGAGAGCCAACAAGAGATGTTGCCACTAGCAACAGCAGTCTGAGGAGGTGTATTAGTTTCCTAGGCTGCTGTCACCAATTAACACAAACTTAGTGACTTAAAACAATAAACATTTATTCTCTCACAGTTCTGGAGGCCAGAAGTTCAAAATGAAATTTCCTGAGCTAAAGCCAAGGCATTGGCAGGACTTGTTCCTTCTGGCGGTTCCAGGTGGAGACTCTGTTCCTTGCCTCTTTGAAAGCTTCTGATTGCTGCTGACATTCCTTGGCTTGTGCTTGTGTCACTCTGATCTCTGTTTCTCTGGTCACATAGACTTTTCTTCTGCATATAATCCCCCTCTGCTTCCTCTTATAAGCACACTTGTGGTTGCATTTGGTGGCCACCCGGATAATCTAGGATAGTCTCCTATCTGAATTACACCTGAAAAGTCCTATAGAAGGCAGCTTTCATGGGTTCCAGGGATCAGGAGCTGGTTATCTTTGGGCACTATTATTCAGCCTCCCAATGTGAGGAATGTTGCTGTTGAGGCCTGGAGCTGGGGCAGAGAAGGCTCTGAGCAGAAGGCACAGCCCCTGTTACAATGGCGAGAGAGCAGGAAGAAGAAACACCCTGATCTCCATTCTCATACCCTAAACTTTGCCTCAATCTTCTGTCAACGCATTCCATTAGCTTGGGTAGAAGATGCAATCCATTGAAGTCAAACTCCTTGGTATAGTGCAGGGCAGAACAAAGCAGAGAATGTATTTAGGGAAAAATCAGTATGAAGGGAGGCATCAATACAAGACCACTGTTGAGTGGTGGGCATGATACAGCCCTGGTCTCTGAGCAGTGTTTGCCAGAGGAGTACCTTGTGCTAGAGTTGGCTGCCCAGCACACAGACATATGCTCTAGAGTTTTCATGGAGTCTTGGGTCTGGGCCACTTCCAGTTAAGAGGAGATAGTCTGAGAGATTTGAAGTTGAGTTTCAGTACAGGATTTGAATTTCTTTGTTATCCCCAGAGCCCTAGTCTGTGGTGGAAAAAGACTGTTTGGTTGACTAAAGGGACTGAGAAGTAATAGGATTCCAAGCTTTCAGAAAACTACACTCTGAAATCAGCACCAGCCCTCTCTCTCTATCAGAAGTTTCCATTCCCAGGAAATTACACTGCATATCTTGTCTTCAGGAACCCCATGCTGTTCTTGAGACTTGCGGTGGAACTGTGATACCTTGTATACCATAGCTGCCATATCTATGTAGAAATTTAAAACCAAGCTTGGATCAGCAAGGGACAGAGTCTGGTCTTGGTATGGTAAGTTAGCCCAAGGACTGCAGGCCAGTCTCTGCCCCGCAGCCCTGGTCCACTCATTCCACAGCTTTTCTTCCTCTCTGCCACTTCCTAACAGATACCTCCTCAGCTCCTCTCTCAGGGCCCGTTATCAGCCATGCCCGCAGTCATCAGTTCTGACTTCTACCTTCTCCTCTCTCATATCATCCCCACTTGAGACTTGAGAGGTCCTTCCTGGCAAACCGGCTGGGATTGACATCAGGTGTTTTGGGAAGTGCCCATACCCAAATTCCTGCCTTCTAATGATTGCCCTGATTTTTTTTTATTGACATTTGAAACTAAAGACAAAACCAGCTGTTTCTCGAGGGGGGAAAAGCAAAACATGAAAGGAATCTCCCATGTAACCCATCACCCCCACAAAGCTCAAACCAATAAAATGAGTCCAGCCAATAATTCAATCTCTGCCTTGTTCACTGTGCCGAAGTTGACAGAAGCAGCACAGCAGGGACCCCTCTTCGACGAGGAATTTATCATTAGCAATTTTATTAGCTTTAATGTAGCCAACAGGGGCTACTGATAGTTTCAGTATTCATTTTCCTGAGGGAGTTTTCCCCCCCAAAGAACAAATGTTCTACAGGCCTGATATATAATTGCCTTTATAATTTAGTGTATCTCGATTGAATGAGAAACTTTACAAAGTGCCATCACTAAAGAAGGATCCCCTAGTTTGTAATCTATAAAATTTTTTCCCTTATACCTTTTTTAACAAAGTTTTCAGAGTGTAGAAGCATATCTATTATAACTATTAAAATCATTCTCTGAAGGGAGACACTCATTTGTCATGGTTGAAAGCAATTTTTCAGTGGAAATGCTCTAAAATGTCTTGTTTGGACATAAATGGCCATCCATTAATTGGTAATTCAAGCAAGTTATTTAAAGTCAGGCAATTAGGTTAATGAGACCAACAGCCTTTGAAGTTGAATGGGAGCAGGGATGAGCTCACCACTACTTAAGAAGACATTAAATCAATTTTGTGTAAAAGGTAGAGGGACAGAGTCCCCTCCTCCAGTTTCAAGGAAAGATCATGCACACACAGATTTAGCTCCAGGCATGGAAATTAGATGGTGGGCCCCTCAGGCTTTCTGGTAACCAACACGCTATCGAGGAATAAGCAACAGCTGCCCATGCTCTATCATGGGGAAAGATGACAGGTCTGGATTAGGTCTTGCATGGAGGCCAGAAACTCTTGAGGGAGCAACCCCAGGCAGGCATGACAGAGCCACAGACACATAGAATGCCACAAACTGAAGCAGATGGAATTGCTGATAAATGAGTTGAAATGGTAGAGGTCCCTAAAGTGGATTTACTGATAGCTGCTTCATGGAGGGGCAATTTTGGAGTGGGGGAAGATTGTCTTTAGATGTTAATCAGAGGCATTCATATGTTCTGTCCTTCACCCTTCAAAGGAAGGTGTCAAATATCTTGATGAAATACCTCCTGTGCTTACCCAGACACCGGACTCTGTCACCCTGTTGATAAATGACTCAGGGCGAATCGATAGAGTGAGGGTCAGGCTTGGCTAAACCCATGGTCACAGTGCAAGTGTAATTATGTCATAAGCAGTCAATGGGATAGTACTCAGCCAAGGCCATGGCCCACTTTTGAAGGCAACATTTGGAATTAGGAGACTGGGGATTGCAAGGAATGAGGGTATAGGGGTGAAGAATTTAAGAGGACCAGACTCTTTTATGACAGCCAGCTCTTGCCAAATTCACTTATTGCCACCATGTATGGATGTCTGGGTGTAATAAGTAACAGAACTACATAATGATATCTTCGGTGCCTGCAAAAGATAAGTGACCTCACGGTTTGGGAGGTCTCCTGGCAGAAATGGGCCACCTAGGTCACACTTAGCTGAAGGGAAGCGTATGCCCTACGGGGAAATATATGATGATTAAATTCACATTATTAAATGACTAAGCTGAATTTAAAGAGGAGAGCAAAATATTATTGTGGAATAATTATTATTGTGATTCTGAAGTCTGCTGTTGGGAAGTGTGACATGCCTGTGACATCTCTCATGCACCTTGGAGTAGATTCTCTTCTCTGGAAAACACCATCATGCATCCTCTAGATTTGGGGAGACAGAATTATTTTCTTCATGGTGCTGATAGGAGGGAGAAAAAGTTGCTGTGAGGGAGGAGGTAGTTGCTTTGGCAACTAGTGCCAGAAGTGCCTGGGGCCATATACAAGTAATTAGCTGGTGCTACTTGAATCTCCACTGTTGGGTACTCATTTCTCCTTCTCTCCAAAGCTGCCCATATGTCTTTTTTCTCAATCCCAGACTATCCTAAATGTTTCTTTTAACCTGGAATGTATGAAAGTGCCCAGGCTCTGAGTCTGGGTCCTACTGGGGTTAGTCCTTCCTGACCAAGCCCTTTTTTTGGTTTTCTTTTTGATGGAGTTAAAGAAATAAGGTAAATTCTCCTTTCCTTTCAAGAAATTGAGTCAAGGAGACAGTTGTGAATGTCCTCAGTCTGTCTTGACCAGCCTTATGATTAAAGCACTGTACTCATTTTGGTTGCCAAGGCTATTTAACACATGAAAGTGTACTCAGAGTATAGTGTAGGGTATGGGGTAAATTGGATTCCCATAAGCCTAGGGCAGGCGGGGATATCCTGGCCAAAGTTGACCCTGCTAAGGTGGTGCTAGACTCAACAACAGGACAGGCCAGGACCAAAGAAATGTCAGAGGCAAGTTTCAGGGCACTTCTAGAGGGCTCCTCCTGAGTTCCTCCTTTGTAGGCTACTCAGAACCACTTGGATCAGGGTTTTTGGACATTCTGCTAACTTTAACTGAAATCTTTATTGCAGACTTTTAATGTCCCTTTCACTATATTAGGTCCTTGGGAAACAGCCATCAACCAGATAAATATTGTGTTTGCACCCACACCTTCTGCACATTATTACAAATCCTGAGCAAATGGCTGGCATCCACAGGTTAGAGATGCTCTGTTTTAAAAACCACCAACTGGCTGTCCTAACCTAGAAGTGGGGGTAACTTATGCCCAGTTTTCCTTTTTTGTTCTTCTATGATTAAAGGACCTAAAGGCTTATCAGGCAGAGTTGCGCTAAAGGCTCTGGTTGACATTATTTGTCACCAAGACCTTCCTCTTTTGCTTCCAAGGGCTTTTTTTTTTTTTTTTTAACTTTGCGTAGACAATTTTCCTTTCTTCCTTCTTTCCAATCAGTCCACAACCTTTCCCCCCCTTACATTTCAAAATAAGGTGTACACCTTCAATAAGTTTGCTCTGATTAATGCTACCCGTAGTCCTGAAATCTTCAATGGACTCTATCCCACATATAATTGATGCATTTTATGGATGAATAAAATGGCTTTTAGTTATTTGTGAACTTTCTTTTAGCAGTTTCCTCAGTGAAAGTTGTATTTTCACCTTTGCTGCCACTTATGTAGTTTTGAGACCCGTACACCAGGTGGTGGTAGTCTCCTCATGCTCTGATTATACATTCTGAATAATTTGCAAAGAAGAAAAATGAAAGGGGAGAACTAGTTTTTAATCAGATACCTATCGTGTGTCATGCCTTTGTACAATAGCTAATTTATTCATCAGAAGTAATCTATAAGGTAGATATTGTTGTTTTCATTTTACAATTAAGGAAATGAAATTTGGGGAGAGGTAGAGTAACTTCCTCAAATTCACCAACCTCAAAGGTGAAGCTAATGGTGTTGGGTCTGAGCCCTCCAGCTATTTAAGATGAAGACATGTGTGTCTTTTCTATGTGGTTATACAGACAATGATGAAGTCAACCACCATTTAAGAGCAATAATGGTTCTAACAATACCTGAAGCATAACTTGGTATCTTCCTCATTGATTCTTGTATCATAGAGATCCAGATATTTGTATGTGGGCAAAAAATTGCTGTAGACAGTTATTGGAAGAAAACAAATAGCTTTTAAAGTATCTTATATTCCTAAGTACATATTTCTCACAACCATGTTCTCTGTAATTTCTAAGTTTTTGTTGTTGTTTTGCCGTATTACTTTACTTTGAGGGAGGAATTCCCTCTTCCAATGACTTGAGAGCTGGAAAACCTGGCTCTAGACCCAGGTTACTGAGACTATTTTCTGAGGTATGTCTCTTCCTTCCTTTGGTCCTCAATTCCCCAAATGTGAAATATGGAGGTCAAAATAAAGGCTATTGACACCCTCTTCTAAAGTCCTGTTGGTTATTTGGCTGTTATATGACCATCATCTAACTTATTCCACAAATATGAAGACATGGCACCACCAGGCACTGCCTTGTCTGGGATTGGGTTTTGTAGCACTTCAATAATCAAAATAATCAAGCTTCTTCTAGTAGATTTTTTTTTTTTTAACAATTGAAGATAACTTTCTGAATACCTCACCTAGGTCCCCACCATGAAGGACACATTTCCCTGTAACAACATTTGCTCTGTAACAACACTGAACAGATATGCTGTCATTTAACAAACATTTAGACTAATTTCTTAAAAAAAATTATACATAATGCTGCAATAAGCATATCTAAAGACAAATCTTTGTATTCATCTTAGATGTGTTACCTAGGGTACACTGTAAAATATTAAGACTCAAAAGTCTCCTTTTCTTTTTGCTCTTTTGTTTTCTATGGATTTTGTTTTCTGTTTTCTCATTACAACAGGAGTTTATGAGCAGCACATTTTTCTAGCTTCTTCTAAACACTTGATATTATAATAAAAAACTTTTGCCAATATGATAGGTAAAAATGGTAAAGAAAGTCTTATTTTAATCTGAATGTCTTTTGCTACCAATGAGGTTCTATATTTTCATTTGTTTATTAGTTGTTGGTTTTTCTTATTTTATTTTAGTCAATTTTGTTCTCTGTATATTTTATATTGGAATGTTTTGCTCTTTCATGATTTATTTTAAGGTTCCTATATAAATTGAAGTATTAGCTCTTTATATAAATTTTTGTGCTATTTCACTTTAATTTTATATTCAGAAAATGTAAATTTTTATGTAGTCAATATTTTCATTAAAAAAACAATTTTTGCTTTACAAAATTCTTCCAAAGCTGACATTACATAAATATTTATTTATGTGTTCTTTAGATTAAAAAACACTCAAAAATTATTTACCTTGTAATACAGTGGACTACCATTCATCTGAAATTTATTTTGATATATAGTACCAAGATTCATATTTATTTTTTTGAATAATTATTAGATTATTTCATCATTTATTGAATAGTTATATTTTCACTGGTTTTGAATGTTACCTTTAAGTGATTACATTTTAATTTAATTTAATTTTTAAAAATTTTTTGAGTTGGAGTCTCATTGTCATCCAGGCTGGAGTGAAGTGGCACAGTAATGGTTACCACAGCTTCAACCTGCTAGGCTAAGGCGATCCTGCTACCTCAACCTTCCAAGTAGCTGGAACTACAGGTGCATGCCACCACACCCAGCTAGTTTTTTTGTTTTTAATTTATCGTAGAGACAGGGTCTTGCCAAGTTTCCCAGGCTAATCTTGAACTCCTGGTCTCAGGTAATCCTCTTGATTCTGCCTTCCAAAGTGCTGAGATGACAGGTGTGAGCCACTCCACCTGGCTGATTCTATTGTTATTATTAACATTATTTTAAAGATGTGGGATACAATTCAGGGTTAGGTACATAAGTGATTCTGCTAAATATGAAAAATTGGCTGGGTAGGGTGACCCATACCTGTAATCCCAGGGTTTTGGGTGGCCAAGGTGGGAGGATTGCTTGAGGCTAGGAGTTTAAGACCAAACTGGGCAACAAAGTGAGACCTACTTCTCTACAAAAATAAAAAAAAATAAGATAAACAAAAATAAGCTGGGTATGATGGTGTACACTTGTAGTTCCAACTACCTGTGAGGCTGAGGCAGGAGGATCACTTGAGCCCAGGAGTTTGAGGTTCGAGTGAGCTATGATCGTACCACTGAGCTCCAGCCTGGGCAACAGAGTGAGCCCCTATCTCTAACAATAAGTAAATGAATAAATGAAAAATATCTTTATCTGAAAATGTGTTACTAACTTGTTTAATTTTATAAGGAGATATGTTTTTATTTGTCAGGGTACATAGAAATAGCAAGAACAGTTAGTTCTACCAGTGAAGGCAGAATAATGGTAGTAGTAACAGCAATGGTAATTCAGAACTAAGTGGAATCTCAGCAAATACAAAGACTTAATTTTTTCATCACTAGTTTCAACAAGTTACCACATTAAGGTATATATGTCAGGTGTACACTCTTTTCTTCCTTCTTTCCATCATTCTGGCAAACATTTGTTAAGTGACTATTTCTAGACTAAATTCCAGAGAGAACTTAAACATAAGTAAAACATAGTCTCTGTCCCTGGATTTCTCATCATGTGGTGGGGTAGAGTATTAGCTGGGAATGCTTTTGGCTTTGATAAACAAAATGCTCAACTAAGAATGGCTTCAGTCAGAAGTGTGGTGTTGAGTAGTGTCTGATGCTAGTTCAGTAGTTTGAAGAACATAGGACTCTGGGTTGTCATCTCTTGGATGTTCTTGCTTTCTACCTTTCTGTTGCAAAAAAAAAAAAAATAGCAATCAACACACTCTCATTCATCCATGTTCAAAAGTAGGGATCAATGGACAATGTGAGGCAAGAAAGTTTCTCCTCATGGTGCATCCCTCTTATAACAGAGGAACCTCTTCCCAGAAACCACCTAGCAGATTTCTTCTTCCATCTCATAGATCAATCCTTAGACCAGAAGTTGGATTCACTTCTGAAGATCAATGCATCTCTGGCTAATACTAAACAAAATTCTGGTTTTGTGAATAAGGAAAGAGGGCAAACAAATTTGAAGTGTTAACTGATAGTGTCCACCACAGGAAGATACCCACTTATATACATAAATATACTAAAGTGAAATAAGTTCTTATAGAGGAATTCTAATATCCATCCTGCTTTCTACTACCTTGGTAAACCTAACCCTTCTTAGTCTCAGTTTTCTCATATGTAAAGTAGAGAAATTAATTGTTCTGTCCACATACAGGGCTAACTAAGGGTCATTTTAGATGAGCGCTTTGTAAATCATAAGACATTAAACACCCATACCTTTTTGGTTTCTAAACATCATCCTTGTTTGGGACAGTCTCTGAGGTCCCACTGATCTGTAGTTTGACATGATAAGTTTGGGCAAGGAGGTGGGGCAAAGGACAGGATATCAATAGGGTTGGGATAAAGGTCACTTTAGGCACAAGACTGGAATGTGTAAAAGAACTGGAAGCTCATCATTACATTTCTGTGCACAAATCTAGAGCTAGACAAAGAATTGGGAAAGCGAAGGCTTTCCTCTCTTATAATGATCAGTGTTTGGTGGATGTTGACAAGGGGAAATGATAAATTCACATACCTTTACTGGATGCTTTCTCTCTTGAGAGTGTGGAATCATGAATAGAAAGTTCCTCAGAGATAGCCTGAGGCAGGTGCTGAAGTCCTTGCCCCAGGCTGTGAGGTGGTGGCAGAAGACTCGCTTTCCCTTAGGCAAAGAGCTGTAGCTCTACCTTTAAAAACAACTTGGACAGAAGGAAAAATTGAGTTATTTAGAATGGGAGGTCAGTCAAGGGAGGACTTGAAGGGGGACCTTGGTGATTAAGTTCAACCGTTTCCTTTTTGTGGGTGTAGGAGAGAAATATTTCTGACTTTGCCCTGACCTTTTAAACTTTAGCCTGCTTGCTAAGCTGGTTGAAGCCCAAGTTCCTCTTCTAACCACAAGAGTCCTTTGCTTTCTCCCTGGAAATGTGGAGCCTTGCCATTACCCACATCTGCCAGAAACTCCCCTCTGTAAACCTTGTCTGAACCTTAGTTCACGTTTAACCAACCCGCTTCCATTTACCGAGGCAGCTTGGTAAACAGACGGCCCTGGGTGCAGTTAATAATCTTGTCATTTTTACCTTGTGGTCTTTTATATCTACCTCACCCCTCTAGTTAAATTAAATTACCATCAGTCTCTTTCCCTCCAGGGTGAAGATTAATGGGCCTTCAGCTGTCCCCATAGAACACATGCAATCGTCACATCCTGAGGAGAAATGCAGGCTAATATATTACGGGCTGTCATCATAGAGGATGGTGGGCAACTCCAGAGTCCTTCTCAGTTCATGGAGTTTGGGGCTAGGCATGTGCAGGGCTGAGGACGGGCACCTTTTGGCCCTCACTAATGCTGATGCCTTTGAGAGGTGCTGGAAGGTTGAGATACTGAGGTTATACCAAGTGCGTAGCCAGCAAACAGTTTCTACTGGTGAGGCTCTGGGAGAGCTGAGAGCAGGTGGGTCTCTTCTCAGAATGAATGGCCTCTGACTGGTTTCTAGTAGGACAGCTGTTCACCCCTCACTCCCTTACCTGGAAAAACAAGGCTTCAGCTGTCCCAAGGATTTTGTCTTTTGATTCACCAGAAGGCTTGCCCCCTCTGCCTATTAAATGTAGCTTTCTGGACCATATGAATTCATTGGATCCCAACTCCTTACCTACCACTTATAGGGCTACCAGAAGTTTCCCAAAAAATTATCACACCACAAGATTTCACTGGGCTTGCAAAATGTGTGGTGGTCTCGATGTCAATGTGCTCCCAACACTCATGTATCACTTCCCTGCCCCCCTTGTACCAGCCAGTTCTTAAAAAGCTTACAAACTCTTCAGTGGAAATAAACCCAATTCTATTTTATCAGAATGGATTAGCTTTGCAGTGGTCCGTTCTTCTACTGATGAATTGAGTTCTAAAAAGACACAAAATGTTTTAAAATAGAAATCTTATTAATACCAAACATCCTTTCTGATGTCCCTAAGAAGTAAAACCAAGAGCTCACTTGGTAAAGTAATTCTCTTAATCCAGTCTGTGCAGTTGAATGCTTTTCCTCATTTCCTCCCTTGATTGTTCAATCTAAGGGAAACGTTGACCTTGGCTAATGACATTCACTCTGTTCTGAGAACCATTTCCTCTGCTGGTTGGGTCCCTATGAAGGGGAAGCTGGTTTCTGCAGGGAAGCAGGTCTCACAAACCTAAAGAACCAGTACCTATTATTTTGTCCAGTACTCATCAACAAATAATATTATACTACTGTAAAATTTTAATTAGAATGTATATAATACTATATTCTGGGAGTTACTGGACCTTAAGTACTTAAGTAATTTCATTTTTTGACCTTCAGTTTCTTCATATGTAAAATGAAGATCAAATGACCTACCATATTACTTCATAGTTTGGTTAAAAAATGTTTTGAAAAACCTATGTAGTCACAGCATTTAGTCCTAGTGATATAAATGGAGATCTTGAGGAGTTGTTTTTAGTTGAGTTGGTGAGTAGCATTTGTATAGAACATTGCCTTATAAAAGGTGTTTAATATGCATTGTCTAGTGTTAGTTCTGACATTATCTAAATAGATATGACTATTTAACCTAATAATAATTTTACCTAATAATAATATATTAATATATTTAACCTAATATATATTAATATATTTTACCTAATAATAATTTTATTGTTTTCTATATGCCAAACATTAATTTAAACAATTTACATGTTTCAACTCATTTAATCTTTACATCAACCTTGTGAGATATAGGCATCATTATTATTCCATTTTACAGATAAGAATATCAAGACACAGAGAGGTTAAGTGTCTCGCCCAAGATTACATAGTAAGCGAGGAGTAGCTCTAAGAATCCAATGCGGGTGCCATGGTTCCAGAGTTCTTACTTGTAAGATGCTTAATTATGCAATTGGGGTAAACTAGCTGGTGAGGGAAGAACCCAGATTGTATCTCAAGTCCCAAGTTTTTTCTCCAGGGCATTCATGAATAGTTTTAAAAATCATTATGGAAACTATGTGTACATATGATACATAAACACACATGTATCTTTGTATAGTTAGACAATGTTCCTCAAATATGTTTGTACTGAAAATCCAGCAAACACTCTGCATTCTGATTAGAACAGGGAAAAAAGTGATAAAGAACCTCAAACTGGAGACTTCACCATCTTGACAGTCACCGTTTATGCTGAAATGTGCACTGTTTTCAGCAAGAAGTATGATCCCAGTTTTCAAAGGTCAAATAAATCACCTTTAAAGTCGTGAAAAGGTAAACAGACTGATGCCTGGGCAGCTTTCCTGAGTTTATGAGGTCTTCTGGCAACAGGGATGTACAAAAGTCCCATCAATCACCCCACCTCACATCCAGCTCCCAAAACATTTATTCCTAGGGGGATTGCTCTACCATTCTGGGTAATTGTCCCTAGAACTATTATTAGGAAATATTAAATCAAATGAAAATGGAAACCCCCAGAGTAAACATGCCTTTACAGGAAAGCACTTTCCCTCTAGTCAAATTTTTAAAATGTAGCTGTGATTCAAAGGAGGCTGAGAGGATGGTAGAAATATTGAGGTTAGTAGGGGGAGGGAAATGAAGGAAGAATGGCAAGGAAAATGAGTGGGGAGATATTTAGGCAGGCAAGCGTGACATGACATAAACAAAATAGTTGTCACTGATGAAAAATAATTCCACAGTGCACTGCAGGGTATGTTTGCCTGCCAATCATTTTTCACTTTGCTGGTATCATCTTTTAAGGTCTCTAAAAAAGCTCGACAAACCTTCTTTCAGCACATTCTTAAGTTATACTCATATATAAAAAAACTCACTGTAAATCTAGAAGTCATCTTGGAAATGACTATTCCGTACAAGCAAATAAATGTCTTTTAAAGATCTTTTCATCAGCACACTTAAATTTTGTGCTATTTTTTCACTGTCATGTAATGAGAGCCTGCCTGATCTAAACAAAAACTCTTTAAAGAAGTGATTATAGTCAGGCCTTGAGTGCTGTCAAATGGATCCCTGGTCATCCGGACACATTAAAGTCCATGTCAAGACCTCTTGGTGATTTAGTCTCTCCTCCAGCTTTTCTTCTATGTACAGTAACAGCCCAAGACAAGCCCTTCTATCTGGAGAATCTTTTCCTTTAGATGTCTTGTGGTGTTTTCCACCACTCTAGATTTCATGGGGACATTTGCAGAAGAGGCATACTATGACTCCAATTTCAGAATTTTGTTTATTTATTTATTGCTTTTTGAGATGGGAAGAAGAATAAGGGAAAGAGGGTTGGGAAGGAAGATGAAAGCTCAGTTTCTTTTAACTCTTGCTTCTTTTAAAATCAGATAATGTTGTATTGAATCAATCTCATTTAAATTTGATTTTTGATTCTCTCTTTTTTTTTTCAAGTGAACTTAGCCTGGGATCTGTCCAAGTCAGGCTGGAGAGACCACCAAGTGTTCTTATCAACCAGAGACCTAATTGTGGTCATTTATTATAGTCACTTATCTGATAGTAGCTTCATTATCTGTGATAGCTTTACAGGGACAAAATCCACCAGGCATCCAACGGAGCATATAAACATGTTACCTTGTGGCAGGGTGTCTGTTACTTACTGTCAACACTAACTGGCCCTAGTCACCTATCTGCAGCTTATATGAAGTAACGATGAGTTTAATAAGCTCCAGTGAAAGCTGCAATGTAAATATCACATCAGGAACGTTTGCCTTGTCAGGCCTCTTAAACAAATAAAGGTGATTGAGAAGTACAAACAGAACAGGATTGCAGCCTAATGAGATTCCATTGCTGCTTCATTGCAGACTAGATTATCATCACAGACAATGCATTAGAAGGGATACCGCCCAGAGAATCTCTCCAACTGAAGTTCAACCTAAATTCTGGTTTTGGGACTTGGGTGAATGTGCCACCCATTTGGGAGCAAATACATGCTGAAAATGGATACTGATTTCTCAGGATTATTATTTTCAGATAATATCTAGTACAGTAAATCACTTGGTTTTGAAAGGTACCATGTCAGGCATTATACAGCTACCATTACGTGGACCTACATTTTTTTGTTAAAAACTTTTCATATATAATGGGCAATAGGCTTCAGTGAAACCCCACTGGAATAAAACCACAAAGCAGCCTGCTAATAGAGGGCAAAACATGTGGGCTGAACAAATCAGAATATCTGAAGTTATTTTTATATAGCCCCAGTCCTTAGCTGTGTCTACATGTGAGTGTGTGGCTATTTGCATATCCTTACAACCTTAGCTTGGAGGAGGATGGAAGTTTCCCTTGCCTAAGCAAGCAGAGTTTTCCTTGAACCCACAGAGAAAGAGAGGACTGGGATCTGAGAGACATGAAAGAAGATCACCAGCTTTCCCAAATTCTCTTTTCCCAAGTCTCTCTTCCTTCAAGTATTCTCTGATTTCTGCTAATAGAAATCATTTCACTCTTCCAATATTAAGGTACTTTCTTCTCTTTAGCTTTATAAGTAAACAACCCTGGGAAGGGAAGCATGTTAACTCCTTATTGACAGAATGGCTAGTATAAAATAAGTCATTAGAAGACCTGGTTGTAAATCCCAACTGAGCACCTACTTGTTAGGTGACAGTTGAGAAATTTCCTTACCTTCTTAAGTCTCGGTTTTTTTATCTGTAAAATGCGGATACTGCTGTCTTTTCCCCCCACAGTATTTTACAGAGCAAGAACTATACAGTCAATACAAGTGTGCAATGTTTATTAGCTCGGCATGTCATGATCAGCTCAATTATCTAACTTTTTCCTGACAGAATGGAGAGAGCTGATGGTAGAGGAGGAGCTCAGAAGAGAAAATTGTTTTGTGCAGCTTCTCAAAATGTGTTCTGTAGAATAGTAGTTCCTTCTGCTATTATTAGGTGTTATTAAAAAGGGGACTATGGTTAAGTGCATCTGGGAAAGCAAGGTTTGATAAGTTTCTCTAACACAAGACTTCTCAGAACAGTTAAAAAGTAAAGATTTATTATGGGCGATGTGTAAATCTATAGGAAGAGGATTTAATATGCAAAATTATTCAACTGTAAACTTTCTCCTTAACACTTTTTTGAGAGTAAGTATTCCTTAGAGTTCACAATGAGAAATTCTGGCCTAAAGCATCAAGTCTTGTTTGGAAAGCACTGGACCTGGTGGTCTCCTATATCTGGGGGTCATAAAGAAGATCCTGAATTTAAGGTAGCAAGAGGTAGAGTTGATGCATGGAAGATGCCTAAAGTGAGGAGAAGGACCTAGGAAGGTAGATAGGAAGGGCTTGAAGGAGAACACTCTCTTCTTTAGAGTTATAATCAGGGCAGGTCAGTGACCTGGCTTGAATACTTGGAAAAGTATCAGCAATCCCTAGAAGCCACCCAGAGAGGGCTATGACCTGCCTAAGGAGAGAAATGCATTTGGGGAATATTGGGTTAGATAAGTTTCTTTATTGAAGGATTTCTCACTGATGTGCTTTATGAATCTCTAGGAGGGACACATGAATTCTCTAAGGCCAAAAGAGAATAAAGGGGAGGAGGAAGCAGGGAGAGAAAGAGAGGGAGACTGAAGGGTGTCATCTGGTAATGGTGGAGATCCTGGTGGACTCCCCAAAGACATCATCACTATCATTTCCTCTGACTGACTCCTCTATTGGCATGTGAGCTTTGCCTTACTCCTGCTCCAGATAACTGGATTATTTATTATTAAATATTAATAAAGGAACTTTTAAGAGCAGGACATGTCTTTGACCAAGGGGAAACTTGAATTGAGGATTTCTGGTGACCCAAAGGCCCCCGGGTCATTCACTATGTCTTGGAGAATTTGATATGTGTTAAGGATGACTCTCTCTAGGGTATGGGAAGGAGCCTTCAGATGGAGCCAGATCTTTCCATGTGCCAGGGATGAAATTGTGTGTCCCTCTCCCCCAATTTATTGTTGAAGGCCTAACCCCCAATATGACATATTTGGAGACAGGGCCCATAAGGAAGTAATTAAGGTTGAATGAAGTCATAGGGGTGGGACATTAATCTGATGGGGTTAGTTTTCTAAAGAGGGTTTTTCTCTTTTTCTCTCTCTGCCACGAGAGAACACCACAAACCAGAAAAAGGGCCCTCACCAGGAATTGAATCAGTTGGTACTTTGATCTTAGACTTCTCTGTCTCCAGGACTGTGAGAAATAAATAAATTTCTGTTGTTTAAGCTATGCAGTCTGTGGCATTTTATTGTGACAGCTTTAGTTGACTCAGACCAACAGCAAAGTTGCAGTTTGCTTCTAAAGTTTGCCATGAAATTATCAATTCCAAAGAGACTTCTTTCTATCAATGCTGGTTTTGAATGATAACGGGCCCCACTGGTCTCTTTTCTTGGCCTTTCCCCCAATTTTTCTTCTTACTCTTCTCCTTATAAGAAAACACATCTCCATAGACATGTGCCTTTTGGGGTTGTAAAGGGGAGTGTTTTCTCTCCATCTGTTTCCCCTCTCTTCCTAGTCCATTTCTCCTCCACTGTCACTTACACTCAACCCCCACATAGTAAGTACACAGGAGAGCATGTGCTAGAGACATATTGATGCTTTGATGTATGGGTAACATGCCATGTTTTTAGATGGCAATAAAAAATATGTGCTGAGGCTCTTCCCCGACAAGTGGCAAACTACCCATACTTCCTAGCAGGAAGCCCAGGCTGAGGACGTGGTTTAAAACTCAGGAAGAACACCTGTGATGATAGAGCTCAAAAAGCAGATGTTCTTAAGTTGCTGGGAGACTAAGTTGATTATTTATTGGGAAGACATTTGCTATGCATTTATATATGTAGAAGTGCTCAGTTATTTTAAAAATCTATGAATTCATAGCAATATAAGCATTATACACACTGTGCTCTACTTATTTGAGCCTTCTTGTATCTTCTCAAGCTCTCTTTTCACCTCACGCTTTGTCATGGAATTTGTTTAGGTGATAGTTGAAGATGATGAGAAAAATGTCAAAATCTCTCTATATTTTTTAAAGTGTGTATTTTTGATGTGAGGGGTATAAAGAAATCAGAGAAGGCACTAGGTGCCTTCTGTTTCTACATAAATGTCAGTTCAGGGTCCAAACGACTTATTTTTAACAACACAAACTGCTGACCTGTCTCCAGAGAATCAGAGTTTTCATTGGAATTCTCAAGAGCAGAGCTTAGGCAGCAGGAAGGAGAGAGGAAGACTTGATGTCCTTGGCAGCTGACTACCACACCAATTTAGATTTTGGAAGCCTTGAGCAATTAGCAGATCACCATGCCATCTACAAGCATTAATTGGCTACTCTGGCCACCTGCTGCCGAGGAGTCGCTTTATTTGACAAGTAGCAAGTGAGACTAGAAGTTTAAAGGGCAATGATGGTATTACTAACTTCTCATTTACCAAGTGTCTACAATAAGCTAGGTATTATACACTTATTTTGGCCTAAGCTTCGTAACAAGATTTAGCATTGTTATAGCATTTTACAGCAATACAAGATTAGCATCATGCCCATGTTTGGGTGAGAAAACTGAGACTCAGAAAATGAGTTGCCCAAGGCTCTGTGGCTAATAAGTAACAAAACTGGAATGAGTGTGCCAGTTTGTACCTTTTCTACACTGATACATTACTACTATAAGTAAGCTGAATGACCTTCACTTTATTAGTCATTTTAAGAGTGTACAAGTTGATAGAAGTCTGTTTTTCTTATTATCCAAAATTGACAGGACTGATAGGAGCAAGAGACATTTTTATAACGACAGTTGACCCTTGAACAACGCAGCTGTTAGGCATGCTGACTCTCTGTGTGGTTAAAAATCCTCATATAACTTTTTATTCCCTCAAAACTTAACTACTAATAGCCTACTGCTGATCAGAAGCCTTACTGATAACATAAATTATCGATGAACACATATTTTTATATTTATATGTATTCTTACAATAAAGTAATTAAAGAAAATAAAATGTTAAAAGAAAATCATAAAGAAGAGAACATATATTTAGTATTCATTAAGTGGAAGTGGATCCTCATAAAGATTTTCATCCTCATGGCCTTCATGTTGCATAGGTTGAGGAGGAAAAGGGAGAAGATGGGTTGGTCTTGGTGTCTTAAGGGTGTCAGAGGAGATAGGAAATCCATGTATCAGTAGATCTATGTAGTTCAAACCTATGTTGTTCAAGGGTCAACTGTATAAGAATGTTTACAAACAATAGAGATAATTGTCCAGTTGCAGAGTGTGAGGATATAATACTGGTAGTAAACAGTAAAGACACAGACTATAGAATGAATAAAACTCCTGCAAACCTAGGACATTAAAATCATTGGGTCTTGGGAATAAAAGGCCATGTGGTCATACCCATAAAATTTAAATGAGGGCAGGATCTTTGCCTTATTCGCTAGTGTAAATGATATAAGATGCATAGCAGATGTTCAAAATTAATTATTAAGTGAATGAATTTATGAATATATATGGACTTCCTGACTGATTCTCTAGTCTCCACCATAGCATTTCATTTGTATGAATTACATTTACTACACTGTATCAAGCTAGTGCTCAGCTTTTCCATGTTTGTGGTCCATTTTGAAATACTAGAATATTTGGTTGTACACTTAAAGGGATTAAATATTTTAAAACCACATTCAAGCTGGGCTTGGTGGCTCAACCTGTAATCCCAGCACTTTGGGAGGCTGAGGTGAGTGGATTGCCTGAGCCTGCGGGTTTGAGACAACTTGGTGAGACCTCATCTCTACAATAAGTCAAAAACTAGCCCAGCGTGGTAGTGCACGCCTGTAGTTCCAGCTACTTGGAAGACTGAGGTGGAAGGATCGCCGGAGCCCAGCAGGTTGAGGTCACAGTGGCTGGGAGCCATCACTGCACTCCAGTTTGGGTGACAGAGTGAGACTCCAACTCAAAAAAAACAAAAAACAAAAAACAAAAAAACCCCACATTCAATGAGCTAATAATTTACATACAATTATTACTATACTGCTACAAAAACAGTGAATAAGTGTCCACAGTTTTCAGACACTTCATTTACTCACTATGCAGACATTGTTGGTTATATGCTTTTCTGGTGCAACTCATCTCCCATCCATCAGAGGCTAAAAATGCCGGATACTTAATTTTCCCAGACTCTCTTGCAGCTAGGATATGGCCATATACTTCGATATTGGTAAATGGTACTTGAGAGGAACACGACCCTAAAAAAGAGACCCATGGAAAATTTACATGTTTACCTGTGACGACTTGAAATATGGTAGCCGTTCCCTATCCATAAAGGTAGATGATTAATGAATGTACTTTGGCTTGAACATTGGGAAAATGAAATGAGCCTGAGATTTAAGGACATAACTGAGCTGTTGAACCAGCTTTGGTACTGCATTCCTCTAGTCTTTTTGTTATGTAAGATACATGTTCTTATATTTTATTCCTGTTAGTTGGGTATTTGGCTAATAGACAAAAAGTATGCTTGTAGCTGTGTGACTAGAACTCCTTGTGACCCAGTAACACTTTCTTATACATTTCTGAAACAACTTCCTTATATTTTCTAGTAATATGTAATTTTTCTTTGGTGCATGCATAACACTAATCCTTATACAATATTGTCTCTCCACTCAGGTCAATGATTTAACTAACAAATATAGTTGTTAGAGCACTAATGTTCAGTGTAGCAAACTTTCTTTTTGTTCATTGTTCACAATGGGACAGTGTACTTGAGAAGAACTTGAGGTATATCACTGTGCCATGGCAGACTGGTTGAGAAACACTGCTGTGTTGAAATGCTCTGCCTCAGTTTCTTCTCTTCTCTAGATTTCGTTTTCCTAGAAGGTTGCAGGATAACTTATTGATCATTGCATTTCAAGGGCCTACCCAAGAACCCACTGTATAATCACAATAATTACTAATATACATTGATTTTATTTTGTGCCAGGCACAGATTTGAACTATTTTGGATGTAACTTTACAACATCCAAAGAGATGGTAAACCAGGATATGAACCAGGCAGAATGACTCAGAGCTCATTGTTGAGTCCTTATGCTCTACTTCTCACTAATAAAAGCTTCTCAGGAAACCTTTGCTGATTGAACATAACTGAAATGTCTCCTTGATGTCCTGCTCTCCATGTAATGGGCACTCAGTAAACATTTGTTGGTTGGAGTTCAGCTCCTGCTCAATTACTCAGGATAAACCAGGGGAAGAGTCTCTGGAGAGGTTGTGCTTTGAGCAGGGCTCTAATGAAGACAGCTGCTTCTGGGCACACTGGAGCTATTTCCTTTAGGGTGGCCAGCTCAGGTTCAGCCCAGGTCCTGACTCAGCAGATTAGGTTATCTGTATGGCAGACCAAAGGGAATAAGTGGTGACTTCAGCCTGGAGACAAATGAAAAAAAAAATGTTTTGGCAAATCTAACTTCTCTGTTGGCAGTCGGATTAGAGGGCAGAAAGATCTAGAAGGTTCTCCCTGTTGCCTGGGGTTTGTATTTCTCTGATTTCAACTGAAGTTTGCTCTCACATTTTTGCCCATGCTAGGAGGCTGGGAGAGATTTCTGGGTAAGGAAGAGAAATAGGAGAGGTTCTCTCCTGTTATACCTTACTCATAGTATCCATAGGAAAGGTGGCAGGGTTTGTGTGTTTAGAATACAACAACATAATGACAGAATTAGGAATGGAGTAAGAGGGCTTTATTTATTTTGTTCATGGCAATATATTTTGTACAATGTTTATTAAATGTCCTGAATAGTTACTGATTATATAGGGTAGATAATGACACAGGGAAAATATATAGTTTAAAACATCTATAAGAAAGAGAGTTATACTATATTTAGTTGGAAAGTATTTGTTAGAAATGCGGAAGGGGAGGTCACACATGGTAGGTGGTTGACTGAGTTGGGGAAAACCTGTGGTTAATAAGAATTATTGCTCCTAATGTCTGACAGATAGAAGTTTTCTTGTACAATCTCATTTTTGTCCCTGGATGGTGGGTGCATACCATCTGTCATACGGTTGGACAAGCCAACAAACCCCCTCTCCCCCCCATGGTTTGAATATGAGCACGAGTAAGCCCCAAAGGGTCACTATCACTCCCTCTCCATTTATCATGCCCTCCTTAGTGCCAAACAACTGTGACAGGTTTTCTATTTTATACATTACTAGAATGATTTGCCACCTCTGAAATATGTGGCAGTGGATTTAGTTGCGAGCAACAACCCTCTGAGCTGGTAAATGATTGTACTCATAGGGTTAGGACAAGTGAATGAGGCTGTTTTCCCAAGACGCATGGGACATTTCTATTTCCAGCACTCAGTCCAGGTCATTCACCAGGGAGAACTGTGTAGGTATAGGTGATTCCAGGCACTGACCAGAAGCCCTGCTTGTGGCCTTCCCTGCCGGGCTATTGTTTCCTTCCCCCATGTGACCACAGACTCTTGCTGTTTGGGGCTGATAAAGGACCATAAATCTCTCTTCTGGCTGCAATGTGGCACCTGAAACCTCAGCCCAGGCTTGATGTGAGAAAACAAGATAAAGCATTATGACTGGGTATTTTCAAATTATCCAAGGAGGTACCAAGAAATCTTGGTAGGTTACAGGCAGGGAAAATCTCAAAGTCCTGTCTATCCTGTCAAGTAGATCTCTGTGAATGAGATGAATGGTTTTACCTGTTGATAGCATCTACCTGCTGACTCTGCACTGGTTTTCTTTTATTTTTTGTGAGAAAGCAGGATTTATTGAGAGGACAGAAAAGCTCCCACAGTGGGAGGACCCGAGGGAGTTGCCCTTTGCATTCGTTTTCTAAACTTGTCAGGGGGTGTTAAACTGTTAAACTGGACAGCTTGTAAGAGACTTTTCCATTGTGAGATTCCATGACTAAATTCCATAGCTGTATAAATCTTGAGACCTTAATTAAACCTTCTCAACTGGAGGTCAGTGAGAGAATAAAGCCATTGCGCATGAGGCATACGTTATATGCAATGATTTCAGTTCTTTCCTATGCATATAGAATAGTACTAATTGCGTACTATCTTTGTTTTTTTTGAGTTGGAGTCTCACTCTGTTGCCCAGACTGGAGTGCAGTAGCCGCTCCTGGCCACCGCAGCCTCGACCTGCTGGGCTCCAGCGATCCTTCCGCCTCAGCCTTCCAAGTAGCCGCAATTACAGGCATGCGTTACCATGCCCAACTGATTTTTTGATTTATTGTAGAGATGAGGTCTCGCTGCCCAGGCGGGTCTCGAACCTGGGGCTCAGGCAATCCATTCACCTCAGCCTCCCAAAGGCGCGGGATTACAGACTGAGCCACTGAGCCTGGTGCGTACTATCTTTGAAAGAGAGAAAGCAGTCACTCAAAACATTTTCTGTGTTCTGTGGTTCAGAAGAGGAACCCTGATTGAGAATGTCATGAGTTTTAAGGGAAAAGGCAAAGCTTTACCTAAAAGAGGAGATAACTG
>NW_007256107.1:0-88639 GCF_000164805.1 Carlito syrichta | reverse complement strand
TAGAGAGAGAGAGAGAGAGAGAGAAACTCTTTTTAGCCTGGAGATTGTCTTAGTTTCTGAAACGTAAACATAGTTGTATAGCACAGTTTGGTGAGCTCATTCAATTACAGAGTATGGTCAGTAGGATGCCCTTACCATGGGTTGGTTACTGCTGAAGTTGGTCAGATATGAATGTGACCAGCAAAATTTCCCTAAACTCCAGGTTATGCCATCTTCTCATGTTAATACTACTGATTCCTTCTTATCCACTTCAGGTCTAATCCATATGAAAAATGGTAAGATAGTCTTCAGAGAGGGAAGCCCATTGCATGACTCCCAATAGAACTGTATCTTGAAGTGATTTTGACATCTTCATCTCAACTAGGTTAAGCCCACAAAAATAGTGTTAAAGGGAGCACACCCAGAATGCTTTGGGAGATTCTGATAAACACTCTTGATGCTTTGCAGCTGGGTTCATCATCTGTGTATTTCACAATAAAATTTTATGACACATCCAGACACCCAGCTGCTTGTGTTTGTGAGACAGCATTTTCTCTGCTACACCATTCAGATCTGTCCCACCTGGGACTCATTTTCCTTTTCCACTAACCTATTTCAAATGACAATGAAACTTCATTATCACACAGCTCCTGGAAGAGAATTTGAGGAATGCCATATCCAGGAGAATGTTCTATAGAGGCAACTTCATTTTATTAGATAAGGAGAGACTGTCCCATGGCACCCAAAAAGCAGTAGGGCTAATTTGGAACTCTGAGAAGCATTTTAGAAAGAGCCAACAATCACTTTGTTAAGCACAGAGTACCCCATAGATCTCTAGTGGGCTGAGTCCCCTAGTTTCTCATAGAGTACAGCATAGTGGGTAAGAGAGTGGACTTTGAAATGAGACAGGCATGCCTTCATATCTCAGCTCACTACTTATTCTGAACTTGGTTTCCTCATTTGTAAAACTGTGATAACTATACATACCTGCAGGACTGAGAGTTCATGTGTGAAGTACTTAGGTACAGCACCAGGTACATGTTAATACTTGGTAGATTATGGCTATTTTTATTATGTAATGGATGATTATGTTTATTATAAGAATTAAAAACGGAGATCATCTAGTCCAACTTCATACCATATCCATAACATCCCTTCCTAATGAAAAATTCTTGCAGTAAAGAACTTATATTTTTGCTTTGGGAGCATGTGCAGTGGCCTTAATTAAACAATGTCACCCTGTCTGTATAAAAGGATAACCTTGCCCCTGTCCCAGATCATCTCAAAAATTCCAAGAGTTACTATTTTCCTGTTTTCTGGATGTTCCATCGAATAGTTTTTCTTTTCTTGCAGAGGTAGAGAGAGGCAATGTTTTTTAAAGATGGGATCTCGCTCTGTTACTCAGCAGGCTGGAGTACAGTGGTGTGATCATGGTTCACTGAACCCTCGGCCTCCTGGGCTTAAGCAGTCCTCTACCTCAGCCTCCCAAGTAGCTGAGACTGCATGTATGTGTCACTACTCCTAGCGAATTAAAAAAAATTTGTAGAGATGAGGTCTTACTATGTTGCCCAGGCTAGTCTCGAACTCCTGGCCTCAAGCAATCCTCCTGTTTTAGTCTCCCAAAGTGCTGGATTACAAGCATGAGACACTGCAACCTTCCTTGATCGGTATTCTCAGTTTTTCTCCCATCTTCTCTCTTCCCCTCCACTCTCAAATCTAAGTTGAACACTGTTGATAAATTGCTAGGTGTCTTTCCACACATTTTCCTTTCAATATACATGCCTAATACTGTGCTCTTAGAAAAAGTTTAGGGTGTGTGTGTGTGTGTGTGTGTGTGTGTGTGTGTGTGTGTGTGCTTTAAGCAAATGAATTTATGGTAGGATGCATTATCTGCACTTTCTTTCTTTCTTTTTTTCCTAATATGCTTTAGAAATCTAACCATCTTAGTATAATACATAGCGGTTACTTTCATTTCAACTACTGCATGCAACAAGTATTCCTTGATAGAAACATATCATTTTATTTTACTATTCCCATGTTGATAGACAGTTTTTGTCTCTAATTTTTCAGTATTATAGACATTACAGTAAATTGCCTTGTACATACTTTATTATCTTTATTATTGGTATTATCTTATTCATATATGTGTTTTCCAGGGGAGAAGTAGAATTACCAGGTTATAGGTAAGATCATTTAAAATCCTGATAGATGATGCCCAGTTGTTCTCCAAAATTGCTCTACCAATTTTACTTCCATTGGAAGTATGAGAGTGCCTGAATCTTTCTGTTGTTCATACTTAAAGGAAATATTGCTCAAAAGAGAGGTTTAGAATCAAGTCACGTGGAAGTTACAGACAGTGTGGATTCAATTGTAGGTATTCTTTTGGGATCTGCTGTTAATCTGCTAACTTATTGTCAGTGTATTGGGTGACAATTGGAAGTCTTATTGGCTGACTGTGGCAAGAATGAGAATACAGTAAATAAAATCCCTCCTCAGCTCCAGACTGTCTGAACCCACAGCAGTCTCAAGTTTTACAATTGGGTTTTGGTGACTTGGCAGGTGGAGAGGGTGGATGAGTGTGTAACTTGGAATTTAATGGGATGTTGACTTAGAATATCATGGGATGTTGTGTTCTACCCTAGGTGCTGTTTTGGGGCTCAGGGAGGCCTTGAAGCAAATGTGGGGAGAAGCCAGTATCTTGACTTTCATTGATCTGTGGTTAAATAGAAAAAAATAGAACCAGAAAACAAAATGTCTGAATCACGTAAACATTCGTTAGATTTATTCAGGATGAGAAACCAATTAGGTTAAGTTTGTTGCCCGAAGCAAGTTTTCTGAACTCTTATTTCCCTCTGCTTGAATCTTCTGGCAGGAAAGCAAGGATTGCAAATTTTAGTTATTCTTGCAATTATGCTTCTTGTCATTTCTGTTCTTTAAGTAGTTATTGAGCATCTACTCAGTTCTAGGCACTGTGATCAGTACTGGGAAATCAAAGACAAACAATATACATACCAACTTTCACAGAGCTTAGAGTTACATTGGGTGACTAATTGCCAGAGCAATTTGGCAGCATAAAATCAGAGAGTTATTGATCACTGGGATGAAGGACCTGATACAGAATGTGTGTATATGTGAATCAAGATGATGCAATACAATGTTACAGGTACTATGGGTAAAAGAGGTACTTCTCCTAGGGGATAGTAGGTCACTATCCCCTGTCCCTGGAAACTCAGGTAATTTGAATATTTCTTTTTTTATTTGTATAAATTTAAAGAGCTACAATTGCAATTTTATTATATGATCAAATATAACATATTTGTGAAGTCTGAGTTTTTAATGTAATCATAACCAAGAATGTACATTGTATACACTAAGTAATTTTTCATCCCTCACTCCTTCCCATAATTTGAATATTTCTCTCTAGTGTTTATGACAATGTATTGGAAATGAAACCTTCACAATCTCTGATCCAATAGCACATTGTGCCTTGGAGCAGAGGGGCACCAGGATTAGAAGGACATTCAATCTTCCTATCAGCAAACAGTCTTAACATCTCACTTGTGGCTTGGACAGAAGATTCCCAAAGGGGGATTGGGGGCTGTCATGGCTGTTTTAGTCCTGAGGATACCCAAAGGGTATCTCTTGCTAGGGAAATATTCAGAGGGTCACAGAGTTGCCATTTGAGGGAAGTGTTTGTGTACTATACTGTCACTGCAGGAGATGCAGGTTCTGCTGAAAGTGTTGTAATCCCTTCCTAGGTAAGAACAGGAACCCCGTGGGTTCTCTCAGCCATACCAAGAGTGGTCATAAATTTCAGAGAGCAGCCAAAAGAGAACACTAACCCAAGAGAGTCCCTCCCTGTGTTCATGGGGGAGGGATGTGGGTGGGAGATGAGAGTGGGGGTGGATGAAGGGACTTACAGAGATCTAAGCAGAGAGCTGAGTAGATAATGATTTAGATAAAGGTTAGTAAAAGCTTTCTCTGTCTCAGGCTTCCAGTTTCCTATGTTCTTTTCAGCACATAAGAGCAGGCAGAACAATTTGGCAGCACAAAATCAGAGAGCTAACATCTGTCCACACAAACCTTGTATACGAATATTTACAGCAGCATTATTTGTAATAGCCAAAGGTGAAAGTAACCCGAATAATCATCAACTGATGAACAGATAAACAAAGTGTATTCTAACCATTCAATGAACTATTATTCAACCCTTAAAGGGAATGAAGTGCTGATAAATGCTACAACATGGATAAGCCTCAAAAACATTATGCTAAGTGAAAGAAGCCGTTCACAAAAGACAACAGAGTCTATGACCCCATTAATATAAAATGTCCAGAATAGGGACATCTATACAGACAGAAAATAGATTTATGGTTACTTCGGGCTGGGGCATGTGGGGGACAGGGCGTGAGAGCTAAGGATATGGAGTTTCTTTTTGAGGTGACTGATGCAAATATCTGTGAATATACGAAAAACCATTGCCTTGTACCTCCTAAATGAATGAGTTATATGGTATGTGACATATATCAATAAAGTTATTAAAAACAAAACCAAAAAATATCAGAGAGCTATTGATCACTGGGATGAAGGACCTGATACAGAATGGTTGCCTCTTGATAGGGGAATTACCTGGGACAAAGCAAAACACTCTTTTCATTAAAACCACTGAGAAAGAGATCTGGGGCAGTAGTTCTTAACCAGGAGCAATTTTGCCCTTGGAACACTTGTCAATACTTGGAGACATTTTTGGTTGTCACTACTGAGGTGGGTGTTGCTGGCATCTAGTGGGTAGAGGCCAGGGTTACTGTCAAACATCCTGTAGTGCACAGGACAACTCCACACACCAAAAGAATGATTTGACCAAAAGTGCTGATAGTGCTGAGGTCTAGTGAGAAAAAGATGGTAAATAAATATTTAATGTGTAGTACTAATAGTTATTAGTTTGAGATAGTTTAAAATTTAAACGATTCATTTACTTTGCTGTTTTCATGTTTCATTAAATAAGAACATATTTAAGAAAGCTTTTTTTCCTCTCTCTTTCTTTTTGTTGAGGTTCTTTTAGAACCTCTACCTCCCAACTCTTTTTTTTTGCTCTCCTCCTCCTCCTCCTCCTCTTTCTCCTTTGGCTTAAACAACAGAAATTTATTTCTCACAGTTCTAGAGGCTGAGAAGTCCAAGGTCAAGGTGTCAGAATTGTAGATTTCATTCCAAGATCTCATTGCTTGGCTTGTAGGAGGCCACCATCTCACTGTGTGCTCACATATCCTTTTCTTTGTGTGCTTGTGGAAGAAAAAGAGCAAGCTCTTGTAAAGGTGGCTTACTGCAACCTTGGCTTCCTGGGCTCAAGAGTTCCTTCCACCTTTGTCTCCTGAGTAACTAGGAGAATACAGGCTCATGATACCATGTGCAGCTAATTGCATTTTTTGTAGAGATGAGGTCTTACCATGTTGCTAAGGCTGGTCTTGAACTCCTGGGCTCAAGAAATTCTCCTGTCTCTGCCTTTTAAGTGCGGGATTACAGACATGAGTCACTGTACCTGGCTGGTGTTTCTTCTTATAAAAACACTCATCCCATCATGAGTCCTACCCTCATGATCTCATTTAATCCTAATTACCTACCAAAGGACTCATCTCCAAATACCATCACATTGGGTGTTAGGGCATCAATATATGTATTCTGGGGGGCACACAAGCATTCAGACCATAATAGGAGTGATACAATATGTACTCTTGTTTTTTGGCCTAGCTTCTTTGAATCAGCATAATTACTTTGAGATTCCTCTATGTTCTTGCATACATTAATAGTTCATTACTTTTTATGGCTATTAGTCTATAATGAAAATATACCATAATTTGTTTATTAACCTACTAATGGATATTTGTATTATTTCTGGTTTTTGACTTTTACAAATAAAGCAACTATGAACATTTATGTACAGTATTCTTCTTTCTTTTCTTTTGAGTTGGAGTCTCACTCTGTCACCCAGACTGGAGTGCAGCGGCTGCTCCCCGCCACCACAGCCTCGACCTCCTGGGCTCCGGTGATTCTTCCACCTCAGCCTTCCAAATAGCTGGAACTACAGGCGTGCGCTACCACGCCCGGCTAGTTTTTGACTTATTGTAGAGAAGAGGTCTTGCCAAGTTGCCCAGGCGGGTCTCGAACACACAGGCTCAGGCAATTCACTCACCTCGGCCTCCCAAAGCGCTGGGATTACAGGTTGAGCCACTGAGCCCGGCTTGTTCTTTTTTCTAATACAGTTTTAAATTTTTTAATTTTCATATTGTTGGGATTTTTATACCATTAGGATTTTAAGAATTTCATTCTTGCAATTGGCAAAGGTCTACTGTACAACAATTCATGATTAAATGATTAAAAATGAAAAATATTTTGTCTAAAACATTACATCAGAGTTTGATAGATAATGTCTATACATTGAGCCAAATAGTGAAGAGATATTCTTGGGAATTCTGGTCAGCATTTTTGTGGCATTTTCATAAAATAATCAGATTTATCTTGTGCTATGTCCATGTTTATTTTAAATCAAGTACATGTAGGTATTCAGGCTCGGAAAAAACATTTTTTTGGTAGGGTACTTTCCACCTCCTGCACCATATTTAATTTTTAAATGTTTCAAGCATAGATTGAAAGAATTTTACAGTGAACATCTCAACTAGATTATATAATTAATTTATGCTGTATTTGTTTATTACATATCATTCTCCACATTCATTCATAAATCCTCTATATTTTGATACATTTCAAAGTAAGCTTGAGATATCAGTTCACATTATTTTATTTTTCTTCATTTATCATATATTTTATTACCTACATTTGCTCAAAAAGTGTAGGTTCTTATATTTAAAAGTATAGTTTGTATTTAGTTTAAAATGCAGAGTCAAATGATTTTGCAAAATTGAATTTAGAATGAGTTAAATTTTAGGTTCCATGGAAAACTGTCTATGGTTAAATGTCTGATGTCGTTTCTCCTCCTCCTCCTCCTCTTCTTCCTCCCCCTCCTCCTTTTCTTTCTCTTCTTCCTCCTTCTTCTTCAGGGGGGATTCTTCACTTATTTTTTTTCTTTTAGAGCTATAGGGTACAAGTGAGAATTTGGTATGTAAGTCGGCTGCATGTAGGTGAGGTTTGGGCTTCTAGCTGGCCCCTCCCCTCTTGGCAGTGGACTAGGTATCCACTGCATTGCCATGAGTTCATTTTATTTTAGACATCAGTTCATTTTATTAAATACTTCACTATGAATCCATTAAATAGAGTGCAATATTTAGAATCTTTTTTTTATGCAGAGAGTTAATTTTGCACATAATCAAAGGCACAAATCTTTAGGTATGTCATCCAGTGAATTGTGACACATTCTTACACTCATGTAACTCAATCTCCTATCAAGATATAGAATATTACCATCACTCCAGAAGGTTACCTCCTGAACTTTCCCAGTTAATTGGTATCACACAAACTTCTGATTTTTTTCCATCATAGGTCAATTTTGTCTGTTCTTGCGGGCCATTTTTGAGAATACAGGGGTGGATTCTGGTTCTTGCACCAAATCAGGTTGGTCAAACATGTCAGTACCCTCAAATGGGGATTCCCTCCCTGCCTGGCTCCTTCTTTCAACTCACCACACTCTAGATGTTTCTTTTGGTACCATCTCAGAAACTATGGGTTTTGTTGCCTACCCATAAGACATTTGCTTTGCATCCATTATTTTTATTTATTTACATATGTTAACAATTTTATTTTTAATTAACTAATAAAAATTGTATATTTTAATGGAATACAATAATTGATGCTTTGGTATATGTTTACAATGCTTTCATTGTTGCTTTGCACCTTGTTTCCAAACCCTCTCTTTCCCTTTCTACCTTCATGGAAGGTGTACACTTCTTCAATTCCCTTTTTTGGTCAGACCCATCTTACTCCCTTCTTTTAGCCCCAGTTCTGGTCAATCCCAGCCTGGCTCATGTACCCAGGAGAATAGTTTTGTGAGTCTGGTCCCAGAGTGTTCTGCACTGCTTCTTCCATGAGTAAGTTAGGGAAGAAAATGCCCAGGACGTTGCTGGGGCACACAGGTATTTAGGAATGAGCAGCAGCCGAGACCTTAAAGACAAGATGGTCTTTAAGTCCTCATGCAACTGCATTCTCCAGCTGTGATTGTCTGTCTCATCTGTAGACTTAGCCTCCCCAAGGCATGGAATCAATCTTGCCCTTACTCAGAGGAGCTTCTTAAAAAGCCCAGCCTCAAGACCACCATGACTCTGCATCAGCTACCTTTGCTGCTAGACCTAAACTGATAATGACTTAATGACTGAGCTCAGTTTTTCATTTATACAATGGAGATAACACCAATTATCATTGCATATATTGTTGAATGTCCAATCTGTGCTTGGTGATGATGTACATTTGAGTTCATTTAATCTTCACAATAACCAAGCAAACAGGTACTTTTAAAATACAAGTTCTACGGATGTAGAAATTGGAGGTCAGAGGTTAAGTCGTAATTCCTATGCTGTTTTCCTGAAAAGTGGTTATAAGAGTTAAATGAGATATTGTATATAAAAGGACATTGTGACTTTAAAGACTTATATCTATAAGTTGATGATTCCCTCTGCTTGGGCTCCAAGTTGGAGTACAAGGTAGGAGAAAAGAATAATAAGTAAGTTCACCTTCTGAATTAACTGTGAATAAAATCACAATACTCTGATTTTGCTTTTGTATTTTTATTGTACTAGAGTCAAAGTATACAAACTTTCTGATTTTGTTGTCCCATCTCAT
Source organism: Carlito syrichta (assembly GCF_000164805.1). Taxonomy (NCBI): domain Eukaryota; kingdom Metazoa; phylum Chordata; class Mammalia; order Primates; family Tarsiidae; genus Carlito; species Carlito syrichta. Next base: position 79,876 of record NW_007256107.1, on the reverse strand, counting down.
TTTTGACCCAACACTATAGTTTTGATGGATGCCCACTCTGTCCGCTAGATAAGCTTGTGTTTCGATTCTTAATAAAAACAAAATCGGTTGAATTCTTTAATAGAGAGACTTGCTGCTTCTTAAGACATTTGAGAAATGTTCTCAAGACTCAAGGGAAATCCAAAAGCAGCATCACTGGAAAGAATCTAGCCTCATAAGGAATTCATGATGAAGGAACAATACTCACTTGAGTGTCTGAGTTCAAATATACTAGAAAGGCAATCAAATTACTTTATTTCATGACTCATTCTTAGTAAAAGATCATCATAACAAACTTTTACTTGGCAGCGACTCTTTTTTCACAGTTAGATAATTCCCCCTTAAGAAGTCATATCTGTGACTCTCCCATGTTGGCAATTTGAGATCGACAGTCAATATGGTGGCAGATATCTGAGGGCAAGAGAATCTTGCACCTACAACCTGAGAACTGGATATTTTGGCTTCTTTACAAGTGGAAAATGGAGGTAATTTTGCTGCTCTAATCCCATTTCCTTCTGTAACTGAAGGGTTCTCACTATCTTTGAAGCATCCTCAATTGTGTTTACTTGGTCTGGACTTCTTCCCTTAGTTTTTAAATACGTCTCACTACCTTCAGTCTCAATCTCATTAAAACCACTCTTCACTCTTCAGCCATGGTGAATTTTGTAAAGAGCAAATATAAGCCAGTAGTTCTCCTGTTTAAAAACCTCTTTGTCAGACATGGTGCTAGCGTACCCACAAGTCAATCCTCTACTTTCCTGTGGTAATAGCACCCTGACTTTGGTTAGGAATGAGGCAGAACTGTGCCCAGGGAAATAAATCACTACTCCAATTCCAGCTGATCCAAACCAGTCATGGTAATCCAGTTAGCCTATGCTTAGAAGGAGTAGTGACCCAATTCTGGTTGATGAAATCATAGAGAAAGTCAGCTAAGGATTTCTAAGAATTGTTCTGATGGAAGACACACCCACACACACATACACACACATGAGTCCTTCCTTCCCACTTCTGGATGTGATAATGTGAGGATATACTGTTTAAAGCTGCAGTAGAAATCTTGTGACATGAGGAAATAAGCCTGGGGACAAAAACCACCATAAGAATAGTAGAGCAGAAATATACAGGGAGACTGTGTACAATGGTGTCATCAAACTGTTGAACCAACCCTGGAGACATTTGCCTCTGTTTCATGTTATGTCCTGCCACATATAGAGGAACTGCTTCCTGGGTTGCTTCTCTCCTTTTGGTCTGACCATTGGGACTCAAGGTCTAGAATCATTCTCTCATACCTGCTCTGCCTAACATATTTATACAGCTCCAAAAGATCAATCTTACTCCCTTGCCTCTGGTAGCATCTCTTAAGATAAAAACAGATGCTCAGAAACAAAGTTTTTATTTTTCCATTTTATCTCATTATATTTAGAGAACAACTGCTTTGGGCACTCGAATACTGCTATCTACATCTGTTCACATCGTTTAATTTCCTGCCAAAAATTTGCATGCTAACATGATTTTAATGGGTAAAACTAAAGCCACAGTCTCCTCTCACACAAGGCTGTTCAATTGTGTTCATTTTCCACTGCTTCTTCTCAAGCCTCTGCCAGATGAATCCCATCTAAGAGTTCTCTGGAGGGAAAACTCTATTTTTAAGATTTTTTATAGAAGGCTAGGGCTTAAGGGAAACCAACTGGCCCATGAGTTCTAGTTTGATTTTCTTTTTAAACTTGCTTGCTTACTTTGAAGATTGCTCAGAAACAACTTCAGAAACATGAGTGCCTAAAATCATGTTTAAATATCTTTTATAACTTCCAGAAATTACTGAGATGATGGTGGCTATGAGAACCATCCTTGATGGGTAATTTGTTGTCCTTATCTTGTTCCTGCAAAATTTCTAAGGTTAATCTTAAATGGTGACATCTTCGGGATCAACAAAGTGACAAGTATGCAAATCATCCTTGGTTTTGATTTGCATTTCTCTGATGATTAGTGCGACTGAGCATTTTTTCATGGATCTGTTGACTATATGTCTTTTTTTGAGAAGTGTCTATTCATGTATTTTGCTCAATTTTAATGGGGCTGTTTGTTTTTTCCTTTTGGCATGTTTGAGTTTCTTGTAGGTTCTGGATGTTAGGCCTTTGTCAGATAGACAGTTGGCAACAATTTTTTTTTTCATTTTCATTTTTGTTCTCTTGATGTTTTCTTTTGCTTTGCAGAAGCTTTTCAGTTTGATGAGATCCAACTTGTCTGAGTGAAAACTAGTTCAACCTCTATGGAAAACAGTGTGGCAATTTCTAAAAGAACTAGAAGTTGACCTTCCATACGACCCAGCAATCCCCTTTCTGAGAATACCCGGAGGAACTCAAATCATTCTATAGAAAAGGTACCTGTGCATGCATGTTTATTACAGCAGAATTCACAATAGCAAAAATATGGACCCAAACGTGCTGCCCATCAAAAGTGGACTGGACTTTAAAAAATGGGGTACATATGCATAATGGAAAAAAAGACAAAATTATGGACTTCACAGCAACTTGGATGGATTTAGCCTCTATCATACTCAACAATCTATCATAGAAATAAAGAACTGAGTACCTTATATTCTCACTCATAAATGGACTCTGAACATCTATCATAATACTATAAGAAGGGGGTCAGGAAGATGGTGGCAGTGCCAGTCGGACTATGTGAGTCCTGGTGTGAGTGAGTGAGTGTGTGGAAAATTTTGTGTACGTGCTGGTGAGCAAGTTGGCATGTGAGTGGCTGACTGAGGGCTAGCTAGCAGCCAGGGCTCTCCTTGTGTAGCGGCTGGTGCTACAGCTGCTAGGCTTGGACTAGTGACCCCCAGGATGCAGAAGCTGAGCATCATTTTCTTTTTCTAAAAATCAACAAACCCTCCCTGGGAAGAAAATGCTGGGAAAGGCTGTCTAAGTGGGGGCTCGTGAGCAAGTGACCAGGTCCCTGGCTCAACAGCTGGTGCTGCAGTTTCTCTTCTTTGTCCCTGGCTCTTCACAGGTTGCAGAAGCAGAGCACCATTATTTCTTTTTAATGGACAAAAGTTTTTCTGTGAAAAAGTGGTGGGGAGAAACCATCGCCCCAGGCTCTCCCTCACCATTGCAGTAAGAGAGAGACTGCTGGCTCTTGGCTTTGCCTCATCATGTCAGTGCCTAACAAGGAACTGGCAGCAGAGGCTGTGGAGGGACTCCAGAGGCAAAGTCCCATGGAAGAGGACAAGAGAGGTACTCCACCACCATCTTGAAGGCGGGATAGGAAAGTGCTCTGACTTCCTCACCACGGAGCAACAGACCTGATCTCTGTGACTGGCAGATCAACTACTCAGGGACTGATGGTGACCCAGAGGGACTATCCTGAAAGCACAAATTTCAGAGGGACCTGATGAGTGCTGAGCCAGGAGCCCTACCCCCTACCCTGATCCAACCATGGGACAAAGGGTGTGGCCAGAAAAGGATGAGGAAGAACTCCAAAGAGATCAGTGGTGAGTCTGGGGCTGACCCAAACCCCCTTCTCCCCAGCAGTCCTCTGAACATCAGACCCATACAGCTGGGCCATGATTGAGAGGGAGAAACCCAGGCAGAGTCTGGATGTCAATCGCAACAGAAGAACTCCATTCCAGGATAGGCCTGGCTGGGGCACCCTGGCGAGCACATGCCTGGGGAAGAGACAGTCCCGTACCTCCCCTCTGGAGGAGATCTCCCTGACTATATGAGAGTGGGAGGGGAGGACTGCAGCCCCACCCACTTCTACTGCCCCTACTCCTTCCCTGCTTTGGACACTGAGGAGAGAGTGGAAAAGGATGCTCTGCAGGAGAGACCCGAATAGAGGAACAATTACAGAGCCTGCCCCAAGAGGGTAAGTTTTTTTTGTTTAATTTTCAATTTTTCTTTAAATTAAAAAAATTTTTGGACTTTGTTAGTTCATCTATTATAAAAATATTTTTCTTTCTGCATGAATGTGTATCTGAGGGTTTGATCTGCATCCCCTCCTACATTTTTTTCTTTTCTTTTTCTCTTTCTTCTTTTATTTGTTTTTTTCTGTTTATGTGTATAGGTGAATGATTGAGTGTTCATCTTTCAATTTTGTTGTTGGTTTGTTTTTGCTCTTTTGTTCTTCTGGGTTTTAAATTTACATTTCTTATAGTTTGAGGTGTGTGTCAATATATGTGTGAGGGTTTGACCTGAATTCCCTTTTTTTTCCCTCCTCCAGTCTTTCTGTTTTTCTTCTCTAGTCACTTTGTGCTAGGCATGTGTGTCTGTGTGTTTAGTTTTCTTGGTTTTTGTTGTTGTTGCTGTTCATTTTGTTTCACTTTGTTGTTATTCCAGTTTGTTTTGGTGTGTGTGTGTATGTTTGTATGTGTCTGTGTGTTCAATTGTTTTTTGCATTAGTTTCTGCTTTGCATTGTCATATAGAGTGGTGATAGGGAGTGGGTCTCAGGGAAAACATACCATAATAAGTGAACATTGTAATTTGCAAGTAGTTTCTGAATCCTAGTGCCCCATCTCCCACTTTATTTGAATTTCAAAAACTACAAAAGACAGCAAAGTTTCCCAAACACCATCCTATTTCAAAAGAGAATAAATCCAGAGCCCAGATCAGGGAAGAATAGAGGACTGAGCAAACATCAGAAGGGAAAGCCTCTCTCACTGACATTGAATAACAGAAATAAAGAAAAAAACAAGAGATCTGTCACAAATGAGGAAAAGCCAAAGGAAGACCTCAGGTAATTTCAAGTGTACTAAAGACAAAACTCCTGAAAAATCAGACCTTGGTGCCCAAGCAATGGAAGTCACCAATGATTGGTCCTAGAATATGACAGGGATTAGGGAATGGATGGAAAGAGTGAAATAGACTCAAGAAAGACAAGATGCAACACTGAAAGAACTTGTAACAGAGATTTTAGCAATAAAAATTTCATCCAGGAAATAAATAACAAGATGACAAGCACGGAAATCAGAATTAAACTAGTTGAAGAAAGAATCTCAGAACTTGAAGACCAGAACATGGAATTAACCAGATCTGTAAAAAACATAGAAAGAAGCCTCAGAAGGAAAGAACAAAGCCTACAAGAGATGTGTGATTATAACAAGAGGCCAAACATATGCTTGATTGGTATCCCAGAAGAAGAAAGGGAAATGGATAACAACTTGGAGCAAGTATTCCAGGAGGTAATCCAAGAAAACTTTCCCCATCTCAACAGAGATGTGACCAGTCAAACACAAGAGGTACAGAGAACTCCCGCAAGACATCAAATGAGAAGACCAACCCCTAAGCACATAATGACTTACTTACACAAAGTAGGCAAAAGGGAAAAAATCCTGAAGGCAGCAAGAGAAAAAGGTCAGACTACCTAACAGGGAAAATCAATTAGAATAGCAGCAGACCTATCAACAGAAATACTACAAACAAGAAGGGACTGGAACTCTATATTCAAAGTCCTCAAAGATAAACAATTTCAACCGAGAATTTCCTATCCAGCCAATCTCAGCTTCATCAGTGATGGAAAATTAAAATCCTTCCCAGACATCCAATCCCTAAGAGATTATGCAGCATCTAGATCAGCTCTAAGGAGACATTTAAAAAGGTATTAAGCATAGAAAAAAGAAAAACAAGGAATGACCACACACTTCCCAAGAGAACAGCAGAGTATAGAATCAAGAGAGAACACAATGCAACAAGAAACTTGAAAACAAATACATCAACCCCAAAGTTAAAAGAAAACAAGCCAAGAAAAAATTTTATAAGAGCCTCATGACATTGATAAACAATCACATTTCAATAATCAACCTGAATGTGAATGGACCAAATGCACCACTGAAAAGACACAGAATGGCAAACTGGATAAGAAACCATGATCCAGTTATTTGCTGCATCCAGAAGACTCATCTAACTACAAAGGACACACACAGACTCAAAGTTAATGGATAGAAAATGAGTTTCCAAGCAAATGGATCACAAAAGAAAGCAAGAGTTGCGATCTTAATATCAGACAAAACAACCCTTAAGCTATCAAAAATTAAAAAAGATGCAAAAGGACACTACATAATGATAAAAGTTTCAATCCATCAACAAGAAATATTCATCCTAAACATATATGCGCCCAACACAGGAGCACCAGATTTTATAAAGCAAATACTAAGTAAACTAAAAACAAATATTGACTCTAACACTATTATAGCAGGGGACTTGAATACCCCACTAACAGCCCCAGATAGATCATCAAGGCAAAAAACTCAATAAGGAGATCCAGAAACTAAACTTGACACTCGACCAAATGGAATTAATAATACCTACAGATTATTTCACCCAACAACCACAGAATATACATTCTACTTATCACCACATGGACTGTACTTCAAGATTGATCATAACCTTGGCCATAAATCAAGCATAAACAAATTCCATAATGTTGAAGTGGAATAAAAAAAAATATCAACACCAACAAAATTTCCCCAAAGCCCACAAAGACATGGACGCTAAACAGTATGATGCCAAACAACTACTGGGTCAATGCTGAAATCAAAGCAGAAATTAAAAGATCCCTGGAAACAAACAAAAATGAAGAAACATCTTACCAAAACTTTGGGATGCCATGAAATCAGTTCTAAGAGGGAAATTTATATCTCTACGCGCACACATCAAGAAAATGGAAAGATCACAAGTGGAGAGCCTAACAAAACACCTAAGGAAGCTGGAAAGAGAAGCCCACCAAAACCCTAACTTTAGCAGAAGAATCCAAATAACCAAAATAAGAACCCAAATATAGGACATAGAAGTCAAAAATTTCATAAAAATCATCAACAAAACAAAAACCTGGTTCCTTGAAAGAATTAACAAGATTAATAAACACTCTAGTCAGAATGACCAAGAAAAATAGAGAAAAAGCCCAAATAAACACAATCAGAAATACAAAAGATCAAATCACAACTAACCATGAAGAAATACAAAAGGTTATCAGATTCCTACGTACACCTATATGGAAACAAACTTGATAACCTAAATGAAATAGAGCACGTTCTGACATCACACAACCTCCCCAGTTTGAAACAAGAAGACATCGAGATACTAAATAGACCAATAACAACTCAGGAAATTGACTGTGTCATACAAAAACTAAAAACAGTCCTGGACTGGATGGCTTTCCAGCAGTATTCTACAAAATGTACAAGAAGGAGCTGATACCAATCCTATTGAAAGTATTCCAGGCAATTGAGAAAGATGGAATTCTCCCCAAATCATTTTACAAAGCTAACAACACACTGATACCCAAACTGGGCAAAGATCCAACAAAAAAAGAGAACTACAGGCCAATATTCCTTATGAACATAGATAAAAAATCCACAACAAGATTCTGGCAAATCTGATCCAAAAACACATCTTAAAAATCATCCTCCATGACCAAGTAGGCTTCATTCCCAGGGTGTAGAGCTGGGTCAACATTCACAAGACCATAAATGTAATTAAATACATCAACAGATATAAAAACAAGAACTACACGATTATCTCATTAGATGCAGAAAAGCTTCTGATAAAGTCCAACATCCTTTCTTGATAAAAGCCCTCAAACACCTAGGTATAGAAGGAACATACCTCAAAATAGTAAGTGCTATCTACTATAAACCCACAGCTAACATATAGCTAAATGGATAGAAACTGGAAATATTTCCCCTGAAAACTGGAACAAGACAAGGCTGCCCACTCTCACCCCTCTTGTTCAACATTGTGTTGGAAGTCCTAGCTCGAGCAGTTCGACAAGAGAAGGAAATCTGAGGTATCCAAATAGGAAAAGAGGAAGTCAAGTTATCTCTCTTTGCTGATGATATGATCCTATACTTTGAAAATCCAAGAGAATCTGTCAAAAACCTGCTTGCACTGATAAAGGACTTTGGCAAAGTTTCAGGGTACAAAATAAATGTGCAAAAGACAGTTGCATTCCTATACACCAAAAACAAGCAAGCAGAGACTGAAATTATAAGCACCATCCTATTCACAATAGCCACAAAAAAAATGTAATACCTCGGCATCTTCCTAACCAGAGAAGTGAAAGACCTTTACAATGAGAACTACAAAACACTGCTCAAAGAAATCCAAGAAGACATAAACAAATAGAAAAATTTTCCATGCTCATGGATAGGAAGAAGCAACATTGTTAAGATGTCCATCCTACCAAAGACAATCTACAGATTCAATGTAATACCCATTAAGTTACCAACACCATTCTTCTCAGACCAGGAAATGACAATACAGAAATTCATATGGAAACATAAACGACCACGAATAGCTAAAACAATCCTTAGCAAAAAAAAAGAAAGCAGGCGGTATCATATTCCAGACTTCAAACTTTACTATAAATCAACAATACTCAAAACAGCCTGGTATTGGTACAAGAACAGGCATATGGACCAATGGAACAGGATAGAGATTCTGAAAGCAAAGCCTCAATTTCTCAACCAACTCATTTTTGACAAAGCCTCCAACAACGACCACTGGGGAGAGGAGAACCTATTCAGTAAATGGTGCTGGGGAAAATGGCTGATCACAGGCAAAAGATCGAAACAGGACCCCTTCCTATCACCATACACAAAAATTAACTCTAAATGGATTAAAGACCTAAACGTAAAGCCTCCAACTATAAGAATCTTAGAAAACACAGGAGACATCCTTATGGAAATTGGAGCTGGCAACCAGTTCCTATTCAGAACCCTAAATGCCCATACCTTAAGAAATAAGATAAACAAGTGGGACCTCATCAAACTAACGAGCCTCTGCAAAGCAAAAGAAAGCATAAAGAGAGCAGAGAGACAGCCCACAGAATGGGAAAATATATTTGCCAACTGTTTATCAGGCAAAGGTCTAACATCTAGGATCTACAAGGAACTCAGACACCCTGAAAGGAAAAAAACAAAGAGTTCCATTAAAAAGTGGGCAAAAGACATGAATAGACACTTCTCAAAAGAAGATATACGGGAAGCCAACAGACACATGAAAAAGTGCTCAGCCTCATTCATGGTCAGAGAGAAGCAAATCAAAACCACCTTGAGATACCACCTAACCCCAGTAAGAATGGCCATCATTGCCGGGCTCGGTGGCTTAGCCTGTAATCTTGCGCCTTTGGGAGGCTGAGGTGAGTGGATTGCCTGAGCCCGCGGGTTCGAGACCCGCCTGGGCAGCGAGACCTCATCTCTACAATAAATCAAACAATCGGCCGGGCATGGTAGCGCATGCCTGTAATTCCGGCTACTTGGAAGGCTGAGGCGGAAGGATCGCCGGAGCCCAGCAGGTCGAGGCTGCGGTGGCCGGAAGCAGCCACTGTACTCCAGTCTGAGACTCCAACTCAAAAAAAAAAAAAAAAAAAAAAGAATGGCCATCATTAATAAAACAAACAACAGATGCTGGCGAGGATGCGGAGAAAAAAGAATGCTTCTACACGGCTGGTTGGAATACAAACTAGTGCAACCTCTTTGGAAGACAGTGTGGTGATTTCTGAAAGAAGTGAAATTGACCTTCCATATGATCCAGCAATTCCCCTATTGGGAATATACCTGGAGTAACTTAAATCATTTTGCAAAAAATGCTCCTACACACGTATGCTTGTTGCAGCTCTATTCACAATAGCAAAAACATGAAACCAACCATGTTGCCCATCGAAGCTGCACTGGATAGAAAAACTGTGGTACATATACTAAATGAAATGTCATACAGTTATAAAAAAGGACAAACATACGGACTTTGCAGCAACTTGGATGGATTTAGAGTCTATCATACTCAGTGATCTATCACAGAAACAAAGAACAGAGTACCATATGTTCTCACTCATAAGTGGACAATTATAATACTATAAGAAAGTGATTGACTGTAGTGGGAGACTGTCAGGGGAGGGGGTATGGGATTGGCAGTTGAGGGAAACTGCTGGGGGAAAGAGGGCCCTACCTTATCAACAGGGGTACCTGCGTATTCAATGTTTATGTGCCTAACCCTGAATTGTATCCCACATCTTTATAATAAAAAATACTACAAGAAAAGGATTGGTAGTAGTGGGACACTGCCATGGGTGGTGGGGAACACAACATCAATAAGGGTGCACGATCCCATTCTAGGTGAAGTGACAGCAAATGGGAGCCCAAACTTTGCCTATACTAAACCACTTATGTACCCAATCCTGACTTGTACCCCATATCTTTAAAATAAAAAAAGAATACCCCCATGGTTTGTTTGTGTCTATGGTGAAATAGAATTTACTAATTTAAAGCTCAATCACCCTAGACAGATTTTTTTGGAAACACAAATCCTTAAACAGTTGCTAGCTTTCAGTTATGCTTTGAGCGTTGGAGAGTGTGTGCCTCTTCCAAAAAGCTTTTCTTGAAGAACCTCCAGTTTAACTGATCTCGTATGTCAGGGATCCCTAACAGCTGGGCCACAAACTGATACTAGTCCATGGTACTAGTCTGTGGCCTGTAAGGAACTGAGTCACATAGCAGGAGGTGAGCAGTTGGCAAGCAAGTGAAATTCATCTGTCTTTACAGCTACTCCCCATGGCTCGCATTACTGCCTGAACTCTGTACCCTGTCAGATCAGTGGTGGCATTAGATTCCCTAGGAGTGTGGATCCTATTATGAACTGTACATGCAGAGGATCTAGGTTGTGTGCTTCTTATGAGAATCTAATGCCTGATGATCTGAAGTGGAGCTGAGGCAGTGATGCTGGTGCTAGGGAGTGGGTGCAAATACAGATTAACATTAGCAGTGAGGTTTGACTGCACAAATAATAAATCAATTGCTTGCAGACTCATATCAAAACCCTATCAGTGAGTGCTAAGTGAGTTGATGTAATTCAATTGTACAGCTGCATCTAGTGGCAGGTTTTAAGTCAGAATCTGACACTTATTTTAGTCTGTGTGTGGCCTGCCCATTATTTTATTTACCACTTCTATCTGTGCCTCTTTTCCTTTGATGGTGAGTTGTATAATTATTTAATTATATATTACAATGTAATGATAATAGAAATAAAGTTCACAGTAATTTTATACTCTTGAATCAAGTACATGGAAAAATTGCCTTCCTTGAAACCAGTCCCTGATTCCAAAAAAGGCATATGTCATGGCTCCAATGGATGCAGATTCAAGGTAAGCTAAGTTTTCAACCACTGAATGTGAAGCGTCACCAGAAGAAGCTGAAGCAAGGAAGGGGGCTTTGAGATGAGAGAAACTGACCCAAATGAAGAGGGTGATTCCAATAAGGACAAGAGAAAATCCAAACTTGAACATACAACTGGACATCAAACACAGGAATGATTCAAGTCAATGATCAATTGGGTGATCAGGGCAAGTCAGCACTATGGTTCCATCTGCGTCAAAGGTTGTTGGAACTCTGAGGACTGAATCACTGCTCTTTCAGGTGATCAGGTCCTAATGGTAGGAACTCAATATATCTGAGAACATGTATTTTGGAGTAGGTACAGGAAGCATGTTGCAGCCTCCAGAGGCCCAGTATTGGGATGGGTCAGGAGTTAGGTGGTGGTAGCAGAAGCAGGTCCAGTTACTTCTGGTACTGGAAAACTGGGTTCAAAGAAGTTCTTTGTAGAGTGGTTGTTCAAAAGCAGAAATTTAATATTAAAATTCTATTAAAATATTTGTTTTATTTAAAGTAATAGTTTCTCAATTGCAAAATTAAAATAAAAAAGCATGGCCAGTGTATACAATTTGGAGAAAACTCATAGAAAAGCACAAAAATGAACATCCTTTTCTTGATCCAATTTTCCAAAAATAAGCATTGCTCACAATTAATACATATTCTTCAAATCTCTTCATCTGTCACTTAAAGATTGGTATTATATATAAAATTTTGAGTTTTTTTTCACTTAGCAATACTGTTTTTTCTTTTCCCATGTTAACAAACATTCTTTATAAAATTATTCTAATGATTTTATAGTATTCCCTATGTCATATGGGTAGCCCATCATATAATTAAAGAATCCATTATTTTTATACATTTAGCATCTTCTTCATAGTAGTCATTGCTAAACAATTTTACATACAACTTTATACATATTTCTATTTGTTAGAGTTTATTCCTTGTAGTGGAATTTTTCTGGATCAAAGCGAATACTCATGTTGTTCAGAAAAGTTATAAGAAGCTACAGCCCTAGAAGCAGTGTTCCTTTTGACCTGAAAGGGCTTTCCCGAGAGTGATTCCACAGGGAACCTAAGATGAGATCTGGATACATGGGACTCAGCGGGCTTGTTATTTCGAAAATTTGCTGGGCTGGGGAGTAAAGACATCCTTAGGCTTCTGGTCTTGGCTCTGGTTACCTGGTATGTGACCTTAGGCAAATACGTGCCTTTCTGGCCTTGTTTTCTCAGGTAGTTGGATTCGGTGATCTCTAAGATTCCTTTAAGCACTTAACATTTTCTTATTCCTAGTGTCAGTGGTAACAGTGAGTGAATCTCCCAATTTGAAAGCCAAAAATCCATGATAACTCTTGGTGGATTTGGTTTGTTTTTGTCTTTCAGAAGAACCCTTGCCACATAGATAAAGAAGAAAGACAACTTTGGGATTCTGGAAAATAAAGCCCACCACACTCACCCAGACCTGAGACATCAAGTAAGTATGCTCAACAGTTGTCATATTTTCAAGAGTAAATTATGGAATGACCATTCTTTTTCTTTTGTGTTCCTCCCATGCAGCCAAGACAGCAAATTCTTACTTCATGGAATTAATTATAAGGCCTCTTATTTTTGCCTCATATGTGGCTGCCTCATGTAAACAGATGGGAAAAGGGCAAAAGTGAAGGCAGAGAGCAAATATAAAATTATAAATATGAAAATATGGAAATGGAATTTAATGAATGAATCTAGGCAACCAGAAGGGATAAGTTGCTGTGTGAACTCAGAGAAGTGAAATGGGCCACATGGAATCGTGGAGACGCCTTGTGTTCTGGTTGTCTCCTGTGCTCAGTGCTAGTCTCTTTTGCTCTGACTCAGACAACTAAGATCATCTCAGCTTTTCATGATGCCTTTTGCAGAAAACAAGGCACATGGTGCAATCTGGTAATTGAATAAATTCTTCCTGGTTGATTGGGCCAGCAGATGAACAATGAGTGATTCTTTCCTCTTGGTGCAGATGACTTGCTGTTAAAACGTGCTTCTAAGCACTCAGAATAAAGCAGTATGCACATGAAACCAGTGGGAGCCTTGTGGATGGTCATCCACATGGCTAATTTATTTCAAATCACACCCAGGAAATCCAGTTTATCTAAACAAATCCTAGGCTAGGAGGGAGGGCTGACAGAGAGCAACTGGGGAGCAGCCATAAAATGTTAAGTATTGCATAGCTGGATAAAGCAGGACCAGGAGATCCAATGACTGTTTAAATTATTATAGAATGTAAACTCATCGGATGACATCTAATCCAGCCATATTTACCTCAATTATTTCACCCCAGCAGGGTTTACTTTCCCATCAGTACAGGATCACAGAGCTGTCAGCTAGCGTTTTTGAAGGGTGATTTGTTGCTATAATGATGATACTGAAATCTGTTTATGGTTGTTTATCTAAGGGTCATCTTTCTTCTGAGGCATCGTTCTTCTCTTGGGATTCTATTTGGGTAGCACTCTTCAATTCCCAAAACAGAACAACTGTCAGGATTTCATAAGGGGTAAGTATCCCGTCCATGTTAATTTTATGACCTATGACTTTAGCATAGTTATTGAGCCAACTATGTTAAAGATTATGCCTTATACATTCAAGATTCTTTAAAGCACACCCAGCATATGCATATGTATTATTTCTTTGCTAGTAATATATAGCATGATAATTACACATATGAATTAAATAAATGGTAAAAACAATAATTTTATATGTAGAGAAGTTTACAGTGTGCCAGGCATTGTTCTAAGCAACAATTCCAGGATATGAGTACTATTATCATCTCCATTCTGCAGATGAGAAAATTGAAGCACAGAAAAGTTAAATAACTTGCCCAAAGTCATATACCTGGTAATTTTGTGCTACTTACTGAAGGCAAGAGAATGAGAGCAGCATGGTGAGGAGCTTAACAGAGTTTTTAACTGAACTCTTCACAAGGGCAGAGGGAAATGATGTGCATTTTCAGGGGATCTGGCACTAAAATCAAAAGTGGCTCTCAGTCATCTCTACAAGGCTTCTTTCTGTTTAAATTTATTTTATTTTTCTCCTTCTTGTCCAGTTTCTACTCCTACTCTAAAAATTCTGGCTGTCTTGTCTGTTCTACCTCAGTATTCTGGGAACTATGATATTCAGAATCTCTTGACAGTAGGGTTCCAGTTTATATTTTGCCAATGAGAGCCATTTATAAAATATTTGGAAGAAAGAATAGATGCAGATGTCATTAATTTTCTTCCATCTATGGCCTGCAGACATGGGGTTTCGAACAGATGAGATTTTACAGCATTGTACTATAGTAGTTGTGAACGTCAACAGTAATTTTCTGCAGTTTTGACCTGCTTGATGGAAACTTCCTAATTCTCTGAGAGGTAGAAACATCCTTTCTTGATCTTTCCTCCTCCATCAAATCTATCAACTTTTATATTCCTAATTCCCTGTATTAAATACTTTCTTGCTTGAAATACATCGTGTGTTTAGGTTTTCCTGATGAATTTTGACTGATAAAATATCTGGTTTCAGTAGTGGTTGCAGGAAATATATCTTTATACATGTAAACCTGGGATCTGTCATTTGGTCTGGTTATATTTGAAAGCAATGATGATAGAATTGCCAGCGACATGGATATTAATAATTCATGGCATGCAATAGCAAAAGCATTACTTAAATGGTCACCTGTTGTCTACAACACATTTTCTATTAGGACAAAACTTTGGGTGACCAAGTGACTGTTGCGGTAAACTTTGATTGAGGAATAATGACAACTCGGACTATGGACTGTGGCAATGGCTTATGGCTGCTATTATAAAAATATAACAAATATATTTAAGAGAGTTTAAATTATCTAATTAAAGCACAATCAGGGAACCAGAGAATTTCCATGACAGAGCTAAAAGAATGTCTTAGATATTATAGTTGCAGGGTCAATGTATAAAAAAGTCAGATTCACAGTTTGATCCTGCGGATGATAGGATTACACTTTCGGCTGAATTCACAGCTTTGCTATGTCATAAGTGAAAATTATAGCATTATTCCACAAAGAGTGAGACCATAAAAACTGAACTAGGGGCATGTGAGAAAGGTTGTTGAATCTGAACTCCTTACATTGCCACACACAACTAGAATTTTCTTGCCAACAGGAGAAGCTCTTCCTTCCCTATCTGAGGAAGCTAACTTTTTCTTGCTCAAAGATCCTGCAATAACCTCACTTAGAACAATTCCAAAAAAATAATTCCTAGTTTTTCTCAAGACCTACTTCTGCCATTCTTCACCTACAGATATGTAACTAAAGTCAAAGCCCAGCATGTTCCAGAAGGGCAGGCACAAACCCTGTTTAAGAAAGAGATAGATTATGTTCTCTGATCTCTGCATTACAAGAGAGCTAGAAACAAACCTGGGATGCACCAAATGTATTGATATTGGTGCACCTCAAAAGATTATGACTTTAGAGTGTCAATTTCAGCTGCTGGGAATGGTGCTACCAGTTTTCTCGAATCTGTTGACTGTGTGTGATAATTTATTGCAAAATTTACTCAATAATCCCCTTTATATTACTGTATATGCATCCCTTTGTAATGAGACTGTCACTTTTCCAATCAAAAGGATTTCAATATTTTTTCATTATTTGAATCTGGCTATGGCAATGTATCTTGGTTTGGCCAATGGGACATTAACAAATATGATTGAGTCAGGGACTTGAAAAGTGTTTGTGCATAGGGGTTTGTACCCTTTTGCTGCTAGGAACCACTCTGCTACCGTTTGAACTCATCTATTGGTGGATGAGTGATCGTTCGGAGAGAAGCCTAACTGTCTAATGCAAATTGTTATTTTTTTATTTTTTGTTTTCGAATTGGAGTCTCACTCTATCGCCCAGGCTGGAGTGCAGTGGCAAGCTCACACCACCCCAGCGTCGACCCGCTGGGCTCTGCGATTCTTCCGCCTCAGACTTTGAAGTAGCCAGAGCTACAGGCGTGCGCTACCCCGTCTGGATAATTTTTAAAAATTTATTTATTGTAGAGACGAGGTCTCGCCAAATTGCCCAGACAGCTCTCGAACCTGTGAGCTTAGGGAATCCACTCATCTTGGCCTCCCAAAGTGCTGGGATTACAGGTTGAGCTACCGAGCCTGGCCTAGATATGTTAATAAGGCTATACTAGATCATTCAGCCCTAAACCCCAACACTTCCCAATAAACCCAGAGAATCATATACTGCAGTTTGAAACCCCTGTTTTTGAGAGACTAGTTATAGAGCCAAAGTTAACTGATACAGATTGAAGCCTGTACTGTATTCAGTTCTGTTCCACAGTGATTTAATTGAGATGCCAGATCTCACTTACCAATTTATTTTCTCACCTGGTCCTCAAAACAGGTCCAAATGACACCCCTTTCAGCAAGGCATGGAAAAAACAAAAACAAAAATACTGGTGAGGAAAGCATTGACAATTTTTGAAAGTTCTGTTAGTGACTTTCCTGTGCAAGCTGAGAATGAAGCAGGAGATGCTATCATTCAAATACAACGCTTTCACAATAGCATAGGTCAAATAGAAACATTCAACAAGTGCGCAGGTTACTAATGTGGGAAGCAGGGCTGAAGTGGTAATAATAAGGTCTGACCCTCAGAAATTTTTGATGTTATTAAGTTGATCATGGTTTCACAGGAATCAGTAGATGGGAAGCTATTAAAGTTTTATTTGATACACATAAACAAAAATATTCTGAGTCTTGATTGGGGTCATCCTAGGTCTTGTTGAGTCAACAATAGGGAGTTGCGGTCCCTCATCCATTTCCTATTTTTGAACATGGTTATAGTTCTGGAATCCTTTGAACCAAGTAGGGTGATAGGTGCCTTGGAGAAAGGATCTGGTACTCTACCACAAAGTATATATTGTAAATATTTTTCGTAGTCTTCTCCACCATTTACCAGGTGACTGTGTACTGGGGAAAGAGAAATGCTTTTTGGAGATTGTTGAATATTTAACTGTGAACTGACATTAATCACTGAATAATACCTCCCAAATCACTATAGATAAATGGAGATTTGGCCCAACTCTGTCTCACAATGATGACGATGTTTACTTTTAAAGTTTTGAATATATTATTAGAACACACATACTTGACAGAATCCCCTTGTTGGGTCTTTGACCCATGGAGTCAAAGCTCTAGCTATAGGAAAGGGCAAAGTGGCATGGGCTAAAGGGCTAAGCTATAGGAAGTGGAATGGCCTCTCCCTAATACAATGGTAGACATATAGTAAGATTGTTGGTGTTACCATATTGGAATTAAAGATACTAGTTTCATGGTCACAGACTTGAATGACTCAGAGGTAATGATTTCTATCACATTCTCTTTTAACTCTTCTGGTTAGTCCATATAGAAGATAGATAGGTCTTAGAAAAGAAGAGCTAATTATTGTTAACTTAATAATATAATGACAATACATTTGTAACTGCTATACTAGATATGTTTTCTATATTGGAAAAAATCAATATAATCCCTGACATCTGGTATGCAGCTATTAATCTGACAAATATTCTTTTTTTCCTTTAACTGAACTATTAAAGTTTTTAAAAAATTAAAAAAATTTTTTTTTAATTTTTGCTGTTATTTTTATTGAAACTTAGGTACAAAGAACAGGACATAAAGTCAGCAACCACACACCATCACCTAGATTCAACTAACTGAACTATTAAAGTTTTAATTGGTAAATTTAGCTCGCTTTCACTTACCACATTTAGATTTTTATTTAATATGCTATTAAAATTTTTGTTTTCTGTAAGTTCTATTTTCATTCAGTTTTCCCTTTCCTATTTTACCCTTGGTTACTTGAACATTTTCTGGAATTCCATCTTGATTTGCCTATAGTGCTTTCGAGTGTGAGTGTATCTTTTTGTATGCCCTTTTTAGTGGGTGCTCTAGATATCACATTATCTACACATAATTTATCACTATCTACTGATGTCATCATTTCACCAGTTTGAGTAAAGTATCTTACCTCTCTTTACATCCCTTTACCCTCCTTAATCTACAATAAAATTTAAAAAATACTTTATGTATATTTACAACTATATCAGATAGTGTTATAATTTTTATCTCAGCCATTAAACATAAGTTGGAAGATGCAAGAAAAGAAAAACTTATTGTATTTGCTTACTATGCTCTTTCTTCCTGATTCTCCAGTGTTCTTTAGTTAATTGTTTTCTTTCCATTTAACAAATTTACTTTAGATTTTCTTTTAGGGTGGGTCTGCTGGTGAAAAATTATTTTAGTTTTTATTCATCTGAGAAAGTCTTGATTTTCCTTTTATTTTTAAAGGAATATTTTCACTGGCTATGAGATTCTGGATTGATAGATTTTTTTCTTTCTGCTTGTGAAAAATATTGTGTCACTTATTTTCTGACCTGTACAGTTTCTATTGCAAAATCTATTGTCATTCAAATTGTTTTTCCCCAATAGAAAAGGTGGAATTTTTCTCTCCTTGCTTTCAAGATTTTCTTTGTTTTAAGTTTTCAGAAGTTGAATTATGATATGTCTTGATGTGGTTTTCTTTTGTTTTTGTGTTCACTCAACATGAATCTCTAGCTTATGTCTCTTGCCAAGTTTGGGAAGTTCTCAGCCATTATTTCTTTGAGTACTTTTTAGTCCCTTCGCTCTTTCCCTTTTCCTACTGGAACTATGGCAACATGAATGTTAGGTATTTTGTTATAGTCCTTCTGGAGCTCTATTAACTTTATATTCACTCTGTTTTATCTCCTGTTAAAATTAGATAATTTCTTTTGTTTCAGTTCATTGATTCTTTTCTCTCTCTTCCACTTTGCTATTGAACCCATCCATAAACTCTTTACTTATATCTATTATATTTTTCAATATTAAGATATTAATTTGTTTCTTCCCCACATCATCTATTCCTTTGCTCAGACTTCCTATTTTTTTTGCCCAGACTTCCTATGTTCTTGTTTCAAGTATGCTTATAATTGCTTACATGACAAAGATTTCAAAGCATTTTTATAATAGCTGCTTTGAAATCTTTGTCATGTAATTCTAACATCTCTCATCTCAGTGTTGGCATCTACTGACTGAAATTGTTCATTTAATGTGAGGTTTTCCTGGCTCTTGGTATGATGAATGATTTTCAACTGAAACTTGGGCATTTTGCATACTAGGAGACTCTGGATCTCATTTAAACATTCTTTTCTAAGTGATTTCTTCTGACACACCTCTGGCAAGAAAAGAGAAGGTGCCACTTCATTACTGCCAAGTGGAGGTAAAAATTCAGATTTCCCACTTAGCTTCCATTGACATACAAGGGAAAGCTCCTTATTACTGCAGGGTGAAGATGGAGTTCCAGCTCCCTTCATGGTTTCTACTGATACTGTGAGTGGTAGTAAGGGTCAAGACATCTCATTATAAGCCAGCAGGATGAAAGTCCCGGCTTTCTACTTGGCATTCTCTGACTTAATCCTGGTGAACATGTTGGGCATCTCATTATAACCTCGTAGGTGTGAACATCTAGGCTTTCTGCTTTGACCTTTGTTGGCATAGGCTGTGGTGAGGCCATTTTCTCCCCCTGTGTTATCTGACTGGAGTCAAGTAGTTGTTGTCTACAACGTTTCTGCCTTGTTAGACTTCTCCTTTCCTGACTCTTTGGCTAGAGAGATGTTGATGTTCCTTAGTTGCTGATTTTTCAGCTCCAAGTCTGGGATATAGCAAGGAAAAGGAGAACCCAGGATTATGCTACTGTGCTAATGTACAGTTTCTGATGTTTCTAGACAATATTCCACCATTCAGAATCTTTTAATGTATTTTTTAATATACAAAGTATCGGTCTTTAGTTGACTTAGTGGTAAAAATAGGAAAAAAGTGCCTTTATTCCATCTTTCCTAATTCTCTCTACTTTAATTAGTAAAAAACCACCAGAAGACACTTTTTTTTGCTAGTTGAAGCTCATCAGTCATCATTTTGTATGCAGGGGTCTTGATTGTTTCTCCACCCCACTGGATATTACAAATGTTCACTATATCACTGGCATCCTGGTTATTGGATGTGAGTACTTGGTGTGTTACATGTATGTATCAGAGGGTGGTAGATAAACCCAAGAATATTCTTGAGCCTGATACTTGGTAAAGTTTCAAAGCCCGGTGATTTGGAGAAGTTCAAGAAGTCTCCAAAATGTAAAAAGAAAACCCTCCACATCTCATACCCCCTGTCACTAATAAAAAGGCGTAATATTTGATGGGTCATTTTGGATTTTATAAATAATGTGTACCATATTTTGACGTGCCCCTATGACTCAGTAATAATATAATGCTGTCAATTCTAAAGGGGTTCAGGGCAACAGAAGACTCCGTAATGAGTCAGGCTCCAGTACAAGTTGCTCCTCCACTTGGGCTTTATGATTCAACAGACCCAATGGTAGGCAAAGTTAAGTAGGTATAGATGCTGTGTGGAGTCTGTGGCAAGCCACCTAAGAGATGCCACAATAAGATAATTTAAGTATGATCCATAAAATTGTGGAGTAATGCCATATGCCTTCAAGAAAATACTATTTTTCTTTTGAGAAACAGGTCTTGTCTTGCTACCGGGTCGTGATAGAGATTCAACACCTGATTATAATATTACAAGTAGCTACCTAACCTGTACTGTTCAACATGAACTAGGGATTATCTGATATCCTAAATCATAAAGTTAGGCATATGTGGCAGGATTCTTATTAACTTGAAGTAGTAGAGGGGGTTCAAACACTTTCTAAGGCAATAAGTATATTGCATGAGCAGATGACTCAGACTGCCTTACTGGCTATTCCTGCAGCATTTTCACCTCTCTCTGGGTACATTCTTATGAATTCATGGGAAATTCTTCAAGATTAGTGTATTGAAAAGCAAAATTGAGCTTGACTTACACATGATTTTACATGACAGGCTGGCATCTTCCAGATATGTATTACAGTAGCATTATAGTCCTATCAGTGTTAGTACTTAAGAAATAAGCAAAGACTGGGCTCCGTCGCTCAGTCTGTAATCCCAGCACTTTGGGAGTCTTGGGCAAGTGGATTGCCTGAGCCCGTGGTTCGAGACCCGCCTGGGCAACTTGGTGAGACCTCATCTCTACAATTAAAAAACAACAAGAAACAAAAACAAACAAAAACTAGCTGAGCATGGTAGTGCACGCCTGTAGTTCCGGCTACTTAGAAGGCTGAGGCGGAAGGATCGCCAGAGCCCAGCAAGTCGAGCTGTGGTGGCTGGGAGCGTGCCACTGCACTCCAGTCTGGGTGACAGAGTGAGACTTCAACTCAAAAGAAAGAAAGAAAGAAAGAAAGAAAGAAAGAAACAAACAAACAAACAAACAAACAAAAGCAAATATAGTGAGCACAACTTCAAGCAGTACATCTGGTGGCTTATTTTGACTGAATGGAAGGATGTCTACAGGTATAAAACCACGCCATTCATGGTCAGGCGTGTCTTTGGGCCAGTAACTTGGTAGGTTTGGTGAAACAGAAGTGTGGAGAAGGGATATAAGACTGCATCTCCACAGACCACAGAATGGAAAAAATTTTTGCCGACTGTATGTCTGACAAAGGCCTAACATCTCAGTTTTACAAGGAACTCAAACGTGCCGAAAAGAAAAAAACAAACAACCCCATTACAAAGTCGGCAAAATATGTGAATAGACAGTTCTTAAAAGAAGACATATGAGCAACCAACAGATGCATGAAAAAATGCTCAACTTCACTAGTCATCAAAGAAATGCAAATTAAAACTACACTGAGATAGTATCTAATTCCAGTCAGGATGGTCATCATCAATAACTCAAAAAACAACAGATGCTGGAGAGAATGTGGCGAAAAGGGAACACTTCTATACTGTTGGTGAGAGTGTAAACTAGTGCAATCTCTGTGGAAAACAGTGTGGCGATTCCTAAACGATCTAAAAATCGACCCTCCATAAGACCCCGCAGTCACCCTACTGGGAATATACCTGGAGAAACTCAAATCACTCTATGAGAAAGATACCTGCACATATATGTTTATTGCAGTATTGTTCACAATAGCAAGAACATGGAACCAACTGTGCTGCGTATCAAAAGAGGACTGGATAAAAAAAAGTGGTACATACACACAATGGAATATTACACAGCTATGAAGGACAAAATCATGAACTTCACAGCAACCTGGATGGACTTAGAGTCTATAATACTGAGTGATCTATCACAGAAACAAAGAACTGAGTATCACATGTTCTCACTCATAAGTGGACCTTGAATAATTATCGTAATACTATAAGAAAAGGATTGGCAGTAGTGGGAATCTGCCGGGGACTGGTGGCACACTTCATCAACAAGTGTGCCTGCATAATGAACGTTTGTATATCTAACCCTGAATTTCACCCTGCATCTTTAAAATTAAAAAATTAAAAGTTAAAATGCATCTCCAAAATGGAAAAGAATGAGAAGATGATTGTGCCCCCATATAAAAGCTCACTAAAGAATACCTACTATAGAGAAGGTACAAGAGGACAAGATGACCCTTTCTGTGGATGTTATTCAGCCTCTTTTAGCCACTTGTTTTTATTAAATGGGCTCATGCTTAAAGTCACCATGGTTATAGCAATAGAGGTTTTGCATGATCTGAACAATATGGACTTCCCCTCACTAAGTCTAATCTAGCTCATGCCACTGCTGGATCCTCAGTCTGCTTTTAGCAGAAGCCAACTGTAAGCCTGATAAAACATTATTCCTCAGACAGATATCTGTTGAAAGATTGGTTATATTGAATTCAAGAAGAGTGCAGCATTTTGTCTTTACTGGAATAGAAATTTATTCCAAGTATGAATTCACTTTTCCTGCTTACAATGTTTTTACCAGCTTCTGCATCTGTAGACCTAGTAAATGTCTTATTAGCATATGGCATTCCACACAATATTGTTTCTGACCAAGGAACTAATTTTATAATGAAAAAGTGTAGTAACACTTCCATATGCACAAGACTCATTGGTCTTATATTGTACTTCATGCTCAGAAGCATCTGGTTTAATAGAATGGTAGTGTGGCTTAGTGAAGACTAGATTATTGTGCCAGCAAGAAGGACAAAGCTTGTGTGAGTGGAGAGACGTTCTACAGAATGCATTATATACTTTGAACCAGTGACCAATTCATAATGCATGTTATTCCATAGCTAGAATATACTTGTCTAGGAGATGAGAGGAGAAGAAGGGTTGATATCTTCTTGCAACATATTTTAAATAGCTATTATTCTTCATGGAAAAACTTAGAAAATTTCCTTCACATGCTTACATCTTTTGATCCTGTTGTTTTAGCTATCTTAGTTTGCAAGTGAGAAAAATCTTATTTACAGGATATTACAAAATAAAAGTAACTCTCCATTTTGTTTTCTTCATGTCACGGAGGCAAAGAAGGAAGGTTACTATACTGTCTAAAGTGATCAGTCCTCAAATAGGGTTGCTGCTTTAAAATGGGGTCAAGAAAGCATATATGTGCTCATTATTGGCAGAATCTGACCTGGACCCCAGCGTCCTGACTCTCAGTCATGACCTTTTTTGACATACCTATGGCTTCTCCTTGGGGGTGAGGCAGGATTGGTTGACATCTGATTGGAGAACAAGAGGAAGATGAGGGAGCATGGTTTGTGGGAAGATAATAGTATGTGAAAGCTGGGTGAGGAGGTGGTGGGCCTCTAGATGGAAACTTTGCTTCCTTCACAGATTTCAGCTACAGTGCTTCATTTTAGATTTTCATTTTTTTCTTTACATGTCTGTTTCATGACAGCTGGGTCCCCCCTCACAGGCTTTGACTGCTAATATCACAGTCCAGAGCTATGCAGTAAGTAACAGCAGACCAAAAGATAACCTCCAGGGGACAGCAGGCAAGTACTAGAGCATCCTTGACTTCCAGCTGCTGAGAGTCTTCCTGGGCATTGTAGTGGGCATTGTCCAGGTTCTTGGGAAGAATGTCTAATTTTCCAGGGGTAAAAATTCCACAGGAAGTTCAGGAAAACAGAGAGTCAAGAGGAAAGGCAGTTTTGTGACAACTGTTGTTCTGTAAGAGGCAGACACTAGGGCTGAAGAGAAGAGGGGAGGTGGGTGGCAGGCCATGTTCCTAAGATGTTTGTAGTTTAGCCCATGGGGGTGAGTGGCAGGTAACTGTGTTAGGGAGTGTGGCCTGAGGGTCCCCTCCTGGGTGTATGAGAGGGTGGGGGTTGGTGATAATAATGCTAGCAATGATAATACTGCCAACACCATGATCTCCACTGTTTATTGAGAATTAGTTTATACCAGGTACTGTGATAACTGCTTTATGTGCATAATCTCATGTAATACTTACATGGACGGAAGGAGTTAAGCAAATTGTATAAAGTCACTAAAGAAGGACAAAGTCCCAAGTAAGAGCAGAGTTGGAACTCAAAACTACCTCTGACTGACTCTACAATCCATGTTCTAGCCACTATCTTATAAAATTTATGTTTTTCCTTTTTATTTTCTTATTTTGCTCCTTATTCCCAAACAGGAAGATCTTGCTTTCTATCTGTAAAGCTCAGACAAAGTTCAGAGCCTATATTTCTGTGACCACCACATGTTAACCTAAGATGGGATTTCTCCCTTCCTGGACTCCCGTACCAATCATTGTCTGCTTTACTTATTTGGTACACTAATGGTGAGAAAACAAAAAACAAAACAAAACAAAACAAAAAACGAAAACAGCTATCTCTTTGTGTGTGATCATATGGTTCTTCCTCTCTCAATCTGTGAGCTTCTTGAAGTTTTACTCATCTTTGTACCACCTTCTCTTCCCTCACACCAAACATACCATCATGCCTGATAACAGAGGTGCCACCCAACATTAACTCATTATTTGAAATGATAATGGGAAGGCAGTCAGGGAGAAAAGAGAGCAAAGGATCTAGAGTTCCAAGATCTGAATCTGGCCTCCAATTTAGTCACTTGCTATTTTTGAAAACGCAGGCCTCTATTTCTACTTGTATAAGTCAGACATAACTATGAAAATGATTGTGGAGATTGTTGTGAAACATTCTTTTAAAACTAAAGAATAATATACAAATACTGTTATGGTTATATATTTATGTTGGTTAAGTATAAAA
This sequence comes from Carlito syrichta, assembly GCF_000164805.1. Lineage (NCBI taxonomy): Eukaryota > Metazoa > Chordata > Mammalia > Primates > Tarsiidae > Carlito > Carlito syrichta. The sequence continues at coordinate 54,602 of NW_007256107.1, read as the reverse complement.
TAACATAACCCTAAACCATGTTTCATCTTTAATCTAGTTTAGCTCCTACTCCTACTTCATGCCTTTCATGTGCCTTCTAGATAACTCTGTTATAGTATTCCACACTATATTGTAGCACGAATGGTGCAAATACAACTCAGAAATCATGTTTTTGCATTATGGTTACTTAAAAGAAATTACTAAGTGAATAAAATAAGTGAATTAATGTACCTTGGAAAATATTTTGACTTTTTGAATGGTACAATGGAGTTAGCATGACAGGGAGGGGGAATTTCTAAACTTAGAATCGAAGAAAAAAACCTTTTTTTCCCCCTAGCTTGGATGCTCATTTACCAATTTAAAGGCCAGGAACTGGAATAAGTTTTTTCTTAAGTTCCATTCCTGCTCTAGAATTTTATGAGGCCACAAAGTGTGTTGAGTATCAAAACAACTTAAAATATAAAAAGTTAAACCCAAGTTATAAAATACCCCCATTTTTATTTTACCAAAAACTGGAACTGTTTCTCCCTAGTTACTCATGTTTTATGTATTTTAAAAGATAAAACAGGGACAAAAACAAGTAGCAGCATCTGCTCTGCATATTTTTTTCCCTCTGACGTCCCCAGGATATTTTTTTTCCCTGTTATTTTTTTCACATCACATACATCTGAGAATTAAAGTATAAATGCTTCATTTACTGTTAAACAGCTTTCTGTTTAAGCCTGTGAATAAAAAGAGGTGAGAAAAATGAGGGAATGAGGCCTTCAGCTTGCCACCCTTCTGTTCTAGTTAGAACATATGCAGAAAGCTAGTAGGAGGGTGGACCAAGCTTCCTCCAAGCTAGACCTACTGAGTCCCTGCAACTTAGACACAGCCACATTCACAGAGAACTGCTACAGTCCCTGACTTGCCCTCTTATGTGTGAATGAAAATGGAAGGCTCATTCTTGAACTATCTGAGAAGAAGAATCAAGAAAATAAAGCACTGACCCACATGGCAGGGTCATATGCTCAAAGAAACTAGAAAACTAGAAAAGGGATTATTGAACAGGCTTAGAGAAACTCAACAGATTTATACAGAAACACTTTTTGATGAAGCGTCCCACCACTACGTTCTGGGTGTCATTGAAGGAGTGCTATTCGGGTTCTTGATCATGTCCAGACTTTATCTGTGACTTTCTGTGATAAAGTCAATGTATAGTTTCTTCTGCCCCTGCTAGGAAGGGGTTATCATTGAGGGTATAACAGGGTGAGTAGGAAACCAGACAGGACCCTGCTCAGGATTCTGACAGTTAGGCAAGAGAGTGGTAAGGCTGGCTCCTGGGGGTGTTTTTGTCTGTCCTACTCTGTCACCCATCCCAACATGCCTCATGCTTTCCACTCTTAAAACCTTTGCTTTTGCTGTTCCCTTCTGGAATGCTCTTCACAGTATTTCTGACTACAAAATCATTCTCATTTGTTGCTTTGAAACTCAAAATACTTCCTTTGAATTTGTCAGTTCAGGCTGTTAAAATAAAGTATCATAGACTGGGTAGCTTATAAACAATATAAATTTATTTCTCACAGTTCTGGAGATGAGAAGTCTAAAATCATGGTACCAGCACGGTTGAATGCTGATGAGGGTCCTCTTCTGGGTTGCAGATGACAGACTTCTCATTGTGTCCTCACATGGCAGAAAGAGGGTAAGATATCTCTCTGGGGTTGCTTTCATGAGGGCACTATTCTCATCTGTGAGGACTCCACCCTCATGACCTAATTACCTCCCAAAGGTCCTGGCTCCTAATTCCATCACAGTGGGGGGTTAAGATTTCAACAGGAATTTTGTGGGGAAACAAACATTGTCTATTATAACTCTCTATGGGTACTTTGCTGGAGCTCCCAGACTAGAAGACTTCTTTCCTCTGACTTTGCCTAGCACCCACCATATCTACTGTCCACAGTGGGTACACATTTATGATCTGGTGCCACTGGTCTTTTTTTACTAGATTTTTTTCCTTCTGTGGTTCTAAGCCTTGGATGATAGGGTCTTTATCTTAACTCTTCTTTTTTTTTTTTTGAGTTGGAGTCTCACTCTGTTGCCCAGACTGGAGTGCAGCCTCGACCTGCTGGGCTCCGGCGACCCTTCCGCCTCAGCCTTCCAAGTAGCTGGAATTACAGGCATGTGCTACCACGCCCGGCTGATTTTTTGATTTATTGTAGAGAGGAGGTCTTGCTGCCCAGGCGGATCTCGAACCTGCAGGCTCAGGCAATCCACTCACCTCAGCCTCCCAAAGGCGTGGGATTACAGGCTGAGCCACTGAGCCCGGCGTATTTTAACTCTTAACTGAGTCCCACATCTGTCTCTTCAGTCAGTGGCTCAGTTTTACTCTGTATTACCTCTCAAGTGAACTATAATAAAAGAACTATAATAACAGTCTCTGCTATGGTTTGAATGTATTGTCAAAGTGCTTGTTTTGGAAACTTAATCCCCAAAGCAACAGTGTTGAGAAGTGGTACCTTTTGGAGGTGGGTTTTGCTCTCATAAATGGAGTAATGTCATTACCAAGGAAATGAATTCCTGATAAAAGGGGGAGTTCTACCATATTTCCTCTCTCTTTCTTATTCACTTTTTGCCCTTCTGCTTTCTGCCATGTGATGACACGGTGAGAAGATCCTTACCAGATTCAACCTCTAGATCTTGGACTTCCCAGCCTCCAGGATCATAAGCCAAATAAATTTCTGTTCATTATAAACTACCCAGTCTATGGTATTATATTATAGCAGCACAAATGGACTAAGACAATCTCTTAACTCTGTCCCCCTACCTCCAGTCATTATGCTCCATCAATCTATGTGCCACACTGTCTCTGACTATTTTTCTAAGATGCAGATTTGATAATGTCTTTCCCTTGTTGAAACACTTCAATGGTGTCCTCTTTTATTTTGAAAAAATTTTGACAAACAAATCTCTTCTCAATTTAACTTCTTCAAACCTGTCTGGTTCCAGTTCAATTCTTTTCTATTATCTACTTTACTGAACAATTTGCTTTTTCTGGAACATTTAATAATTTTCTAATCTCTTTGATTTCAAATTCACTTCCTAGAATTTCTTTCTCAAACTTGATTACCAGGAGAACTCCTATAACATATTTGAAGATTCAGTTTAAATATTGCTTCCTTGGTAAAGTCTTCTTCCTCTTAGTAAAGTTAATGATTAGCTTTGCCAAGCCTCCTTTTATAAAACACATTGTATATGAAAATTACATGAAAGGATACAAACAAAGAACTTATAGTAGCATCTGATACTAAGGCTGTCTATAAATGTAGGCTATTATTATTAATATTATTATTCCTAACAACTATACCAGCAGATCAAGTCCTGAGAAGGGAGAAAGGACATCACTAGAATGAAGAAAGCATAATTTTGAGTGTAGATGAAAAGGCACTTCAGCTTTATTAAGACATGTGCATCAATATCTAGCCACAGAGAAAATAGTCCCTTCACAAAATAAATAGTGGTCATTTTTCCCTTTCTTCTTTTATTCCCTACTTGAAAGCAAAGGCATTGGGTCCCAGCTATTATATGTAAGTTATATGCTTACTCAGGACACTCATTTGGGGAATTCTGTTTTTACTAAGTCAGTTCTCTCTGCCTGAAATGTCTTCATCTTCTTGGTCTATCCTTCAAGGTTTATTTCCTTCCCCATCTTTTAAATAAAGTGCCTCCCAATTATTCCAGTCCATTGGACTGTTTTTTCAATACTTTTGCTCATTTTCTAAGTATGTGTGTTGGGGGGTGGGTAGGGACAGGGAAAGAGGAAGGGGAAAGCTTGAAAGGGAGAGAAGTCATTTTCTAAAGAGGACTATTATGATATTTGCCAGGCTGGCAGCCTTTTCTGAATTGAACAAACTCATCCACTTTCCTTGTCGAGGAAGTGGATATAAATTTCTTTTTAATCAGGGGCACTCCATGTCAAGTGACTTTCTGGTTTTGAATTGATTGGAACGTGACTGGGCATTGACTCAGGGTAAGTAGTTCAAAAATAATCAGAGACTTTAGAGGCAACCTGGTTAGAGTAACTCTGCCCAAACTTGGGTCCTGGCAATGACAAAGACCAGTTAGATTTTTTTCTTGAGTGTTTATTGGGATGGCCAGAGTCAATTAGATGATCATATGAGAGGCAGGACTGAGAGAGTAGTTGTCACACTAATAGAACCTATCTAAGTCACAGAGAAACCATACTTCAGTGCTGAGAAACATATTATAATTCTGTCCTGAGAGCTTCTTAGATGATGACTGACCTTTCACTTTACTTTTGATGAGACCTGGCTCCTCCGTTCTAATGAAATTCTTGCCTATTATTATTGCTAGCAGCATAATATCCCCAATCCTTGCCCCCTTTTTAAGATAGGAAGTTATTAAGTGATTCAGATGTCAAAGTCCCCTAGAGGAGTAATGTCTGCCTTATTGTACCTTGGCAGAGCTGAGCATGCAGCATGCTCTAGTAGGGGCTGGTTGATTAATTGATTGAGTTAATTGTATTGAGTTTATATACAGTCTTGATATCTGGAGCTGTTTCTTCTTCCAGTGTCTCCCACAGAGAATTTAGTCTCGACATGGGAATATCTGCGCATATGCATGTTGACTGTGGCCGAAAGGACTGGCTCAGAATATCTACATTCATTTCTTAGCATTTGTTGCTACAGATTGGCTGAAGAAATAGAGAAACTTCTATGATCACTTCTGGTCTTCATTTATATCTTTAAAATAATGTTTATAATAGCTACACCTTGCCAACCTTTACAAGTGATATTAGAATCAAGTATTTAATGGTTCCCCTCTCCCCATAAGTAGCGTTAGTTTAGTAGTGTACAATGGAGATTCATGTTATTTCACTTATTTTTTGAGCTTCACATAAACCCCGAAAAATAGTCATTTTAATTACCCCTATTTTAGAGATGAAGAAACTGTGGCTCAGAAAAGTTAAAGAATATGATCAAAGTCTCTCTCTCTGTCTTTCACACACACACACACATACATACACACACACACACACACACACACACACACATGCTCACTGTAAATACATGGTAAAACTAATATTTGGAATCCAATCTCTTTTTTTTTGAGTTGAAGTCTTACTCTTTCGCCCAGACTGGAGTGCAGTGGCCGCTCCCGGGCACCGTAGCCTCGCCTGCTGGGTGCCATCGATCCTTCCGCCTCATCCTTCCAAGTAGCTGGAACTACAGGTTCACGCTACCACGCCCGGCTAATTTTTGATTTATTGTAGAGATGAGGGCTCGCCAAGTTGCCCAGGTGGGTCTTGAACCCACGGGCTCAAGCAATCCTGTCACCTCAGCCTCCCAAAGGCACGAGATTACAGGCTGTGCCACCGAGCCTGGCTTGGAATCCAATCTTAATCTTAGGGTCTCTCTATTAACAAACTGGCTGAATACCAGTCATGGATGTTCTTTTAGGTTTTAGGAGAGCTAAAAAATTGGAAGGAGGGAAAATGTGGTTCTCCTCAGTGGGGAGGAAAGAGAAAAGTTGAGACTTCCTTTGTTTGAGCAAATCAAATACTTCCAGGGCCAACAAAATACCTGTGCATTAGTTTACCGTCTCAGTGTCAATAGTCTTACTTGATGTTCATAAATTACTTGAAGGCCAGATATAGGAGGCCATGATAAAATGCAAAACATTTAACCTGAGTCTCTTTACCTCTCAGCAAATCAATTAAGAGTAAGAATCAGAAGAGGAAGAGATTGGGTAGGTCAGCATTCCATTAAAAACTTCATCAGAGTCTTCAGTAAATAGCAAATGAAAAAACCCACAAACCAAACAGACAACACCCTAAACTATCCAACTAGCACTGAAATTCTAAAAGAGTTCCAGGGTCATTGCTACCTTGGAACATGACAACAAGTTTTTCAGGATTCAAAGGTAATTCAAAGCAGATTTTAGAGGAGGAACAATAAGATTCACTCCAATTTCAGAGAGGCTAGACTGAGAGGTAGGCAAATATTAGCGCATAATGGGTGCTTTGTTGTAGGGGTTGGTGGATGACAAGCATCAAACATGGATGCAACTTTCTCCACCTTACCTGTGCTACTGAGAAGCCAACAAATAGTTAGATGATTTGGAGACACCCCAAGAGAAGTAACTGAACTTGTAGGATCTAGAAATGAATGGGCCAGTTTGCTTCAGGCTTGGTTTCACTGTTGCTGTAGCTGCAGCAATAGCTCATTCACAGGGATAGGAGGTTGTTGACTGTTTCTCCTTTTATCAAGAATTGGATGAACTTTGACTCAATCAGCAGTAGTTGGCAAGTATGAGCAATGCTTTCATGAAGACATCTGATTTAGTTAAAATTAGTGCAATGTAATCATGACTTCATGTTGCCCAATTTAATCCTTCTTGTGAAGAGAGGGGATGATGTTTTTCAAACAGTTTTTAGCAACATCATCTAAAAGAGCTTGTAATCAACTCTCAATCATCCCTCCTGAGGGAAAGGAGCAGAGTGTGGATGACACACAACCTCCAGATCCTTTACATTTGGTTTTGATTAATGTGTGCATTTCATTGGAATGCAGGTGTTCCTAATGTTCTGGGAATTCAGATCATTCCAAACTCAACACTGATGGCACACACAAGACTGGAACCATCTCTGGAGGCCAGGGAAGGCTGAACAGTTTACTTCAGAGACAGTGGAATGGAATCCATCCCAGCTTCCCTCATATGGCAAAGAAAGCACATTATTTGTCATGACCATGCAAAGCACCACCCCATACACAGAGTGGTTTGCACCTTTTCTCTGGAAAAGAATGGCTAAATGTTCTGCTTTAATGAGCCTGAACCAGACTACAGGAAGAATAAAACATAAAGATATAGAGAATTTTCTTTACAGTGATGTTGAGGAAGCCTAACAACTTTTGTACATAACTTGGATTTTGAATATCAGTTCAGAAACCTTCTAATTACATGTTCTTAGAGAGATTTTTGAAGGTCTTTAAGCCAGTTTACACATGGGTAAAAATGTATAATGATGCTTTCCTTGCTTATTATGCACAATAAACGAGATATTATAGTAGGAACTTTGTACATGATGTTATGCTATTATTAAGAAATACTTGAACTGAGCTTAACTAATTTTATTAATAGAAAGTTGAAACTCAGGATGTAAACTAATCTATGAATAATTGAACATAAGCTTGCAACATTATCTTCAAGAAACAGATAAACCTCTGTTAAGGACATCTAGAAAGAACAATATATGAGGGGGACCCCCCAAAACATATATTTATTCTTACATGTTTAAACTTCAGTCCCCTTCAAACTACTCTCCACTTGATGTAGTGCTCTTATCAAAATGCTTTTTCTGCTGCTCAAAACAGTTTTTGAACTCCTCAGTTTTGATGTCCTTTAGTGCTTCTCTCATTTTTTTGTTTCACCTCTTCCACATGGGCAAAACATTTTGTTTTGAGGAGTTTTTCATCTGGAAACAAAAATAAGTCACTCAGGTCAAGATAGGGTGAATAGATGGGTTGGAGTAGAGGGGTTATACTATTTTGGACAAAAACTGATGAACATTCAGCACAATGTGGGCAGGTGGGCTAGTAAATCATTCATTATGAAATGGGCAAACATGTTGAAAGAATCTCCAAAAAAAATTGACTGAAGCCAAATGCAGCCTCTCACAATGTTAGCTGGTATACTGATGCTGATGGGTTCCTAGAACACTCACTTAGTGGGGAAAGTCTGTAGGGGTCCACCCTCCAAAAGATAATTCTGGGTTTTTATGGGGTCTCCCCCTCTACAGTGCAGATATTCGTACATATGATTTAAGTAGACATTCATATCTGAAGTGGTCATTCACCAAATACATAGCAACAAGTGGGAGTTGAACATACTTTACTCAATATATTCTTTAACACATTCTTTAAAGGGGTAACAGAGGATGGTGGACCCACAATGGATAGTCATTCTTAAGGTGTAGCTGGTTCAATGGATGTGCTCCTTTGGGCAGGGAGTTCATTTGATAATCTCAGTAAGTCCTTGATACTCCTCAGGTTTTAAGTCTAATGAGTCTTTAAATATCCAACTAGATGAATTCTATTGCCTCTTGGTTATTTGATGAAGACTTTGGAGAGATTTAAAAGACCAACTTGATCTTCAAAAACCAGAAAGAACTTAGTATTCTAGAAATTTGTCCCAGCATGTCTTATAGGAGGTATTATACATTAAGCCCAGATCACCTTCCATCTGAGGCTGAAATAGGTTTCTGCGTAGGCCACTGGAAGAAGGTAGCAATCTACAGGGCCCTCCAGTATCTGAATCAGTAGGCATCTTGATCTTGAATTTTCGAGTCCCCAGAATTGTGAGAATCAATTGTTCATTGTTTTAGCCATCAGCCTATGATATTTTGTTATAGTAGCCTGAGCAGACTAAGAGAATAAGGATCAAAATTCATCCTCTTACATTACATCTACTCCACCTCTGGACTCCCTATCTCCCTTTTCTGCTTCCTTCCTTTTCTTCCTTCTGTGTCTCAAAACTCATTTGGTTCAGTAGTGAAGAAAATGCCTCTTGAAAATGCTTTAAAAAATAGATTCAGGGGTACGTATACAGGCTTATTGCATAGCTATATTATGTGTTGGTGATATTTGGGCTTCTATTGAACTTGTCACCCCCCAAATGAACATGATATCTTACAGGTAGCTTTTCAATCTTTGTCTCCCTCCCTTCTTTCCTTCCCTGCTTAGGAGTCCATAGTAATTAGTTATTAGTTCCTAATCTGTTATTCTCACCTTTATATGTACTCAGTGTGAAATGCTTTTTAAAAAGCATATCTCTGGCTGGGTGCGGTGGTTCATGCCTGTAATCCTAGCACTTTGGGATGCTGAGATGAGAGGATTGCCTGAGCCCAGGGATTCGAGACCAGCCCTGGCAAACTTGGTGAGACCTCATCTCTACAATAAATCAAGAAAAACTAGCCGATTGTGGTGGTGCATGCCTATAGATCCAGACACTTGGAAGACTGAGATGGAAGGATCGCCTAAGCCCAGGAGGTTGAGGCTGCAGTGGCTAAGAGCATGCCACTATACTCCAGCCTGTGAGACAGAGTAAGAATGAGATGTGAGACTTCAACTCAAAAGAAAAAAGAAAAAAAAAAGGAAAGAAAGCATATCTACATAGCAGAGTTGCCTGGGATTTAATCAAAAGTGGAGAGTCCGGGTCTCCACCTCATACCTGCAGTCAGAATCTTTTTGATCCTTTGTTTTAATTACTATACATATTGGTGCTCACTTCATCTGTTCTAACTCTAAGATCTTTAATGTTAGATACCAACAGGAGTAATTTAATTAGGCATTCATTGATTTTTGTATTGTGTGACTATCGCTGATCAAGGAAGGAAAATTTCCTCTAAATAGAAGAGACATTTGTGCAGGAATTCCAAGAAGTTGTTGTCTAAAAGCTGAATAAAATCTGTTATTAGAGTCTCAGCAAAGATGCCCCTTTCTATCCAAACTGCTGGATCTCTAGAAGTCTTTGCATGGCAAATTAGGGGAGGGCTCTAACACCTAGACACTTCATGTGTTGTGTTAGTTTTTGGTACGTGTCAGTTGCTCATTTCTCTCCCAGTCACCTCTGAGAGTGTCAAATGGCTTATCTCGCTCTGGAGTGGCAGCCCCAAAGGCAGGCTGCAGGTCATCCTGGCTTATCACCACTTTACATGGCTTCTCCAAGCAAATGGTGAGCCCTACTTGACTTGGGCCAAGAGCTGTATTGATTATTAACTTCAGACAAGCATCTGGTTTTCATTACTCATGGTAGCAGACCAAAGCAGGGTGCTGTACTGGCTGGTGTGGTCATTTAACAACCATCAGGACCAGCTATAAAAAAATTTAACATATCCTGTAATTACAGTCTGCTCAGCACAGAGGGGCTGAGGAATCTGCAGATCTGATTTCAGGACAAGAGAAAATGTTTATTGTATCTGTTCCACACATTTATTTACTCAGAGGTCGGGAGGCCTGCTGAAATATGGCCACCCTGGTACTGACACTCCTGTAGGGGCAGAGCACCTTCTTGTTTAGGTCAGGAAGCTTCAGTGTGGCTCCAGGCGGATGATCCCTTAATGCTTTCACAGGCTTTGGAATTTGGGTTGGTGAAAATGGACGAGTGGATCTTGTCTGGAGTAAACAATCTTTCCCCCACAACAGTGCTGGATGCCCTCCCCTGGCTCTCCACTCAACCTTCTGGCAGCTACCTCCAGGGGTTTTTCCAATGGCTCTGGTCCTGTTCCAGGGGCAATTGGAACAGTGAATTAACACTTATTGCTCATCAAAGTTCCAGGCATGTTCCAGGCATGTTCTGGGCATTTTGATCACATTTTCTCTTTTATTTCTCACAACTCCCTATGAGTTAGGCACTATTGTGCCCATTTAAAAAAATGAAGAAACTGAGACTAAGGGTTGTTAAGTGGGAGGAGACAATAGTGCCTTCCTGGACATAATAGAGAGCAACCTCTCAGCTGTCACTGCAGAGCAGAAAGAGGGCAGTGTAGCAATTTTTTTTCTGACTTACCTTTGGAAGTTTCTTTCTTATATATATAATTGTTTAAAAAATTTAACTCTTTAATTTTTAAAATGATCAGTGTTTGTATACCTAGCCCTGAATTGTACCCCACATCTTTATAATAATAAATTAATTAATTGAAAAAATTATTTTTTGTAGAGATGGAGTTTTGTTATGTTGCCCAGTCTCGAACGCCTGGCCTCAAGTGGTCCCAATACCTCGGCCATTCAATGTGGTGGAGTTACAAGTATGAGCCACTGCATCTGGCCTCTCATAGAATTTTTGATAGAGTGACCTCTGAATCACTGGGTTGGAGGATTGGATTGACAATTGCCAGAAGTACCCTGGGATAGGAACTATAAAAAGCAAGTATACTGGACACTGCCCCCTCCAAGGGTATTAAACTCTAAAATGGAGCTATTTGTGGAGAAATAGAAGTAAACCACAAGCTAAGACATGATCAAATACAGAAGGGCAATCACGAGACTCAGGTAAAACTTAGTGTTGGTTGATACATCAAAGGAAGGCAGTGTGTGAAGAAGGGAGGAGTGGGCAGGGCTGGTCTTAGCAAAGATGAAGGGGTCTTTTGACTTCCCTTTTCCCTTCTTTCAACCCTTGAGTTCCCACAACTGCCTTTTGTCTTCCTTGCCAAATGCTGCCCTCAGGAAATGATGGGATGAATTTATTCAAACAAAAGTTTAAATGCTGATATTAGGAGTATATTTCTGCAGAGGAAATATGTTAGGGAGGTTTTCAAGTAGACAAAGTCCCAACACACAGGCAGATTAACCTCAGAGGGAGGCCACCCAGGAGGAAGTAAGATCTGGAAGCTGAGCAGTGAGTCCGTGGGCAGGCCCTGGGGAGAAGCTCTGTTGGGATTTCTGAGGAAATACAGCTCTCATCTATTTTTCTGTAGGTTGGGATACGAGGCAGATTATCAGGTGTAGGCTCAGACTCAGTTATCTGCCCTGCATAAAAGAAAGGACCTGGGTAGAATTCCTTGGATCACCATCTGGGACAGGGGTAGGATTAGACACATTGCAAGAAGACTGAGTTGATGATGAACTATGATTTCTTTTTTTATTTTTCTTTTTTATTTTTTTTTGATTGAAGTCTCACTCAGTAGCCCAGACTAGAGTGCAGTGGCCACTCCCGGCCACCGCAGCCTCGACCTGCTGGGCTCTGGCGATCATTCCACCTCAGGCTTCCAAGTAGCTGGAACTACAGGCACGCGCTACCATGCCCAGCTAATTTTTGATTTATTGTAGATATGAGGTCTCACCAAGTTGCCCAGGCGGGTCTCGAACCCGCGGGCTCAGGCAATCCACTCACCTCAGCCTCCCAAGGCGCGGGATTACAGGCTGAGCCTCCAAGCCCGGCTGAACTAGGATTTCTTAAGTCTCTCTTGATCAGAGACTAGTTTTCGAGAGAAGGCCAAGTAGCTATAGGCGAAGGCGGAAGAAGGGTTGTGGTCTTAGAGTTAGGCAGGTCCCACACATCTGGTGTGTCTGAAATCACTACCTGTAGGCATTTGCCTACTCTATCTCTGGCCATTTTGAAGAAGGTCGAAGCTGGGGTGTTGGAGGGTGGATTGGAGGGTGGATACGAATGTACTGTGGACCTGCTACATGCTGTATGTACGTGGGGGAGCAGGTATTACCATTTTGGTTTGGGGAGTAAAGGGTTTTTCCAACTTTGTCTCTTTCATGTTAGTACTTATGAAAATTCCAGAACCCCTAGGATTTTTATACCAGTAAACTGAGAAAATAAGACAAAGTAATAGTACTATTCTTTTATGTTTTTAAATTCTTTAGAATTTGGGATACTGGTAACAACAAACACAAGGAAATTTCAGTCCTATAAATATCTAGGATGTGCTGGTTAAATATAATAATTTTTTCCTGAAAGTCTGTTAAAGTAAAAAAAAAAAAGGATAAAAAAAAGGAGTAAATAAATGTAGAAAAGAAAATAAGAGATAAAAACAAAAACCGGATGCTGGAAAGTGAATAAACGATCCTGCATTTTAGAGAAGTTGAAAAAAAAATGCCTGTAGGCAGGAAGAACCACTAAGAAGAGAGGGGCAGAACCTTGGAAAGAACCCTACATTGGAGGCCACAGTCAGGACAAAGAGCCCCTAAACCTCTTTACCAACTTGGGCAGCCTGTCCTAACCTCTGGAACACCAAAAGTTCATTCTCAGAAGAGAATGAATGAGAAATGTCCTGGATTCAAGAACACAAGACATGGCAAGAGGAAAATATATTATAAAGTAAAGGTTTATATAGTGATCACTGATATCCCCAGCTCCTTTCCTAAAGCAACTCTTGGAATGTGGATAGTCATGGATAGACAGGGTTATACCCTCCTAGCAGGACACTGGATGCCTTGTCCCTGGGGAAACTTGCCAAAAGGAAAAGATTAAATGTTTCCCAAGGGAACAACCCAGTCTCTACCTACAAGGAAGCTCAATAATTGAGGAAAACTTCCATGTAAAAATGCTTCTAAGTTATATTTTAGTGCTTCACTTTTGAATAGAATAATTAGGGATCACCAACATAGAAAGAATACCTCCGAGGTGAAAATAGAGACCTTACTTAAAACACTGACAATACAGAAACATGAAACTTGGAAGAAGGAAAGATACAGAGAAAAGAAACAAACTTAAAACAAAAGCAACTCTAGATAGTTAACATTCTTGGAAATATAAAAAAAAATTATAAAGAAAGATTCTATTAAAAAAAGAAATGTTTGGAGTTTAGCAGTAACTTTTGCAAATTAAAAGGCAAAATAAGGTAGCCAATACTATAGGCGGAAAATGAGGCTGAAGAAATCCACAAACTAGAACAAAAAGTAAATGGTTAGAAAATGTGTGACAAAAGATAAGAAAATAAAATGACAAGGCCAGAAATGAAAAGAACTTCCAAAAAGAAGAAAAAGAAGAGAAAACAGTAGAGAATAAATTATCTAAGAAATAATATCTCCCCTGGATATACAAGTTTTCAAATTAAAAGGGCTCACTGAGTGCATATTAAAAAGACACATACCAAGAACATCATTGTGAAATTTCTGAACACTGGGAACACAGAGAAAATCTTAACTTTGACAGAGAAGAAGAAAAAGGAGAAGGAAGGAGAAGAGGAGTAAAAAATTAGGTTGTATCTAGAGAGCTAGCAATCATTATGGCACCAGTGTTCTCAAAAACAAACTGGAAGCCAAAGTATAGTGAAAGAACACCCGCATCAAATTCTATGCCCCACCAAACTATTAGCCCAGAATGACTGTAGAATAAAGACATGAAAAGTCTCAAAAAATTTACCTCCACATTTTATCTGTTATCCACCGTTGGACTTTTAAGTTGTTTCTACATCTTGGCTATTGTGAACAATGCTGTAATAAATATTGGAGTGCAAATATCTGTTTGGCATACTGATTTCAATTCTTTTCAGTATATACCCAGAAATGGGATTGCTAGAACACAAGATATTGCTACTTTCAGTTTTTTGAAGAGCTCCCATATTGTTTTTCATAGTGGGTACACCACTTATATTCCCGACAACAATATACAAAGCTTCCAATTTCTCCACATTCTTGTCAAAATTTACTTATTTTAAAAATAATATCCATCTTCTATGGACTGAATGTTTGTGTACCCCTTCAAATTTATATTGAAGTAAATCCCTAAACACCATATGGTAGTATTGGGAGACTTTGGGAGGTAATTAAGTCACAGCAGTGGAGCCCTCATGAATGGGATTAATACACTTATAAAAAGAGGAAGAGACATAGAATAGTTCTGCTTTCTGTGTGTGAGGATATAATGAGTAAATATCTGAACCAGAAAGTTCTCACCAGACTTCCTGGTGAGAAAGTATGCTGGCACGTTGATCTTGGACTTCCAACTTCTAGAACTGTGAGAAATAATTTTCTGTTGTTTATAAGCTACCTAGTCTGTGGTTGAATAGTTTATAGCAGCCTGAACTAAGACACTATCCTAACAGGTGTGAAGTGATACCTCTGTGGTTTTGGTTTGCATTTTCTTGTGGTATATACATGCCATAGAATATTATTGAGCCTTCAAAAAGAATAAAATCCTGCCATATGAAATGACATGGATGAACCTTTGAGGACATTAAGCTAAGTGAAATAAGCTGGCCACAGAAGGACAAATACTGGATGATTCCATCTACATGAGGTTTTCAAAATTGTCAAACACATGGAAGCAGAGAGTAGAATGGTGGTTACCAGGAAGTAAGGGAAGGGAGAAATGAGAATAACTATTCAATGACTATAATGGTTCAGATACACCAGATTATTAAGTTGTAGAGATCTGCTGTACAACATTGTGCCTATAGTTGACAAGACTATATTATACTTAAACATTTGTTAATCTCATGGTAAGTATTCTTATCACAATTCAAGAAAGAAAGAAAAAGAAAAATTTACCTCCAATGATCCCTTTCACAGGAAGCTATTGAAATTGTGCTCCTTACCTATCATCATACACAAAAATCAACTCCCAATGAATCAAAGACCTAAATGTAAAACCTCAAACTTTAAGAATCTTAGAAAATGCAAGACACATTTCTATGGAAATCAGAATAGGCAACCAATTCCTGATAAAAACTCCAAAAGTCCATGCTATAAGAGACAAGAGAGACAAGTGGGACCTCATCAAACTGAAAAACTTCTGCAAAGCAAAATAAACCAAGAGTATGGAGTGAGAGCCTACAGAATGGGACAAGATATATGCTAACTGTGTATCTGACAAAGACCTAACATCCAGTATTTACAAGGAACTCAAACATGCCAAAAGGAAAAAAAATCAAACAGATCCCATTAAAAAGTGGGCAACAGACATGAATAGACACTTCTCAAAAGAAGACATAGGAGCAGCCAGTAGACACATGGAAAAATGCTCAGCCTCACTAATTATCAGAGAAATGCAAATCAAAACCACATTGACATACCACCTAACTCCAGTAAGAATAACCATCATTAATAAAACAAAAGACAACAGATGGGGCACCAATGTGGAGAAAAGGGACTGCTTCTACACTGTTGGTGGGAATGCAAACTAATTCAGCCTCTATGGAACAGTGTGACGATTCCTAAAAGAATTTGAAATTGACCTTCCTTATGACTTAGCAATCCCCCTTCCTGGAATATACTGGGAAGAACTGAAATCACTCTACAAAAAAGATGCCTGCACATGCATGTTTATTGCAGCACTATTTATAATAGCAAAAACATGGAACCAACTGTGCTGCTCATCAAAATTGGACTGTATAAAAAATGTGGTACATATACACAATGGAATATTATGTAGCCATAAAGAAGAACAAAATTATGAACTTCACAGCAACTTGGATGGATTTTAAGTCTATAATACTCAGTGATTTATCACAGAAACAAAGTACTACATATTCTCACTCATAAGTGGACCCTGAACATTTACCATAATTCTATAAGAAAGGGATTGGCAGTAACTGGGAACTCCCAGGGGAGGGAGAGGGGGGTCATGTAACATTAATAAGGGTACCTGATCTCAAACCAGGCAAAGTGGGGGCCAAAGGGAGGCCTAAACTTTACCTGTACTATGACCAGTTGTATACCTAATCCTCAACTGTACTCCACATCTTTAAAATAAAATAAAATAAAAACACCCTAGAAAATAAAAATTGTGTTCCTCTAAAACAAAAGGATAGCCCAAGAAAACAAATTCAGAAAATATGAGAAGAGAAAATTTCAGAATAATTATGAAGGAAGATTTAAACAGTTCTACAGAGAGATAGAAAGCAGTCAGTGCAGACTGAGCAGAAGCTGGAAAGATCAGAAGGGAAATCATTGAGAAAGACATAAAACTAGTATTTAACTTAGTATGTTTGTCTGAGAAAATTGAGAATTTAAATAAGTATTAGTGATAAATACACAGAAAACCGAGGAAGAAAAAAATAGGAGGAAATTATTGACTCCGGTTGTCAATAATTGTTCAAGAATAGAAATATAATGCACTAAATGACTCTCCTATGAATAAAATCCATATACTCAATATAAAAACTGCATATTGATATAAGGAAAAATGTAACATAACTACTGTATTAGTTTCCTATTGCTGTGTAACAAATTATCCCAGATTTAGTAATCCAAAAACATATCCATTTATTAACTCATATTCTGTAGAGGAGATATTCAGGCACAGAATAACTGGGCTCTTTCCTCAGGATTTCACAAGGCTCAATTCGGAATCAGCTGGACTGTTTTCTTTTTTTGGAGGCTCTGGGGAAGACTCCAATCCCAAACTTTCTCAGATTGTTTGTAGAATTAATTTCCAGTGGAATTAATTGTGGGAATTAGGTCTTAACTTTTCTGCTAGTTGTTGATTGAAGACTGCTCTCAGCTCCTAGAGGCTGTCCCTCTCCTCAGAAGTTCACAACATGGGTGTTTGCTTTTTTCCAGGCTAGCTGGGGTGTATTTCTCTGTCTTTTTTCTTTGTTCCTAGCCAAAGAAAATTCTCCTTCTAAGGTCTCATGTGATTAGACCTAACCATTTTGATAAAACTATCACTGAAAGAGGAAAACAAAAACAAAAAGACATGCATATATGTTTTTCAAAATATAGAGGTACTTAGCTAACGAAACTTTTAAAAAGTAAAAATTGGCTGACTATGGGGAGTAGTCATCAGGAAGGGGGTGGGGAGCAGTAGATTGCTATTTTTCATGATATGCCTTGAATATTGCTATATTCTATTAAATCTAAGATTTATTGAGTGTATGATCCATCTTGATTTCAGAGATGTTAAAATGTGAAAAATGTTATTTCTCTTACATAAACTATAATATGTAGTTTATATATACATAAATCCACACACACATACATACTCTGATGACAAGAAAAGTTAAGAGCAAACCAAAATCAAAGCAAAAAAATGATCTCTATTTAAAGTGAGTTAGTGTGTTCCACCCTAGTGCAGAATGCATGGCACATTAGAAACTAATCTGAGACATTTCATGGATGTCAAATAAGTCTTTGAGAATATAAATGTGCAAGAGGAAAGTTTAAGAGAAGTAGTGACCACAAGTGACCAGTTTAGGACTGTATTTCTGATAGTTACTCTTATCATTTCCAATCACCTTGTAATGGTAGATTTGATGTTATCAATATTCTTTAAAGTCTTCCAGAGAGGTATTCATCATAATTTTACATGGTAAATGAGAAGAAAAATGGTAAGAATAAAATTCTTTTATATTTGTCCATGTAATTATCATTTCTGGTGCACCTCATTCCTTCTGGTATCATTTTCCATCTGATTCCATCTGGTATCATTTTCTTTCTGCATGAAACACAAAAGAAAAATTGCAGAGTGAGAAATTCTTCAACTTTGGTATGCCTAAAAAGGTTTTAATTTCACCTTTGTATTTAAACAGACTCATGCATGGCAATGATGGGAATACATTCTGAGAAATGCATTGTTAGATGATTTTGCCATTTTGTGTGAACATCATAAGAGTGTAATTACACAATTCTAGATGATCTAGGTGACTACACACCTAGCTATATGGTATAGCCTATTGCTTCTAGGCTAACAGACCTATACAAATGTCACTGGACTGAATTCTACAGGCAATTGTAACACAAAGGTAAGTATTGGTGCATCTAAACACAGAAAAGTACAGTAGGAATGTGGTATAAAGGATGAAAATTGTACACCTGTATAGGACACTTAGCATGAATGACCATGAATGGAAGTTGCAGAACTAGAAATTGCTCTGGGTGAGGAGGTGAATGAGAACTTTCATGTATACTACTGTAGACATTATAAACACTGTACACTAGACCACACTAAATTTATATAAATTTTTAAATAACAACTTTATCTTAGCTTACTGTAACTTTTTATTTTATAAACTTTTCAATTTTACAAAACTTTCTTTTGTAATATCACTTAGCTTAAAACACAAACACATTGTGTAATATCACTTAGCTTAAAACACAAACACATTGTAGGGCTGAACCAAAATAGATTCTTTCTTTGTACCCATTTTCTATAAACTTTTTTCTATTTTTAAATTTAGAATTTAAAAATTTCCCTTTCATATGTTACAGCCTGGAAACTCTCTCTAAGAAGTAAGCTGCGCAATTGTAGAGCTCACTTTGTTTCCGCGACTCAGAAATCACTTTTCATTGTCTGATGTCCAACTTTCTGAAAATTCTTATTTAATATTTTTGTTCTGTTTGTTAGTTGTTTCATGTGGGAGGATAAATCCAGTCCCTGTTATTCTATCTTGGCTGGATACGTCAAATCATTGTATTTAAATCAGTTTGCAGCATTTTGGTAAAAGAAAGCTGCTGTCATGTATTATGAAGTCAAATATCACTTCAGAGTGATTTAGTTCTTCTTTACAACTTTTGAATTGATTATCTCTGTGAGCTGATTAAATTAAACAATTATTAGAATTCATTTGAAGAAGCTTGGGCTTACTTTTCATTTTGTTGTCTTGTTCTTCCTCTGTGACCTGAGCTAATTGGTGGAAATTAGTATATTTTGCAGTGTGAATGTGGGATTGGTGAATTTGTTATTTTAAATAGCTTAAAGTCAGTTAAAAAATCTAAATAAATTGATCTTAAGTAGTGTGTTTTCTTTAACCCAAGTTTGCATGTACTGATCTAATTGTACAAAATGCTCATCTTGATGGTATTTTGAGTCAATTCATTAAAAACCCCAATTTTAAAAAATTGCTCAGGTCAAGTCACCAACCTGTTCTGTGTATCTGTGTAAGAGAGAGAAAAAGCTGTACATCAGGGCTGCTAACTTAGAGAAGAAGACTAAAAAATCCTGAAGAAAAGATCCATCCTATAAATGACAGTGTTTATTTATTTATTTTGAGTTGGAGTCTCACTCTGTCACCCAGACTGGAGTGCAGTGCCCGCTCCCGGCCACCACAGCCTCGACCTGCTGGGCTCCGGCGATCTTTCCGCCTCAGCCTTCCAAGTAGCCAGAATTACAAGCATGCTCTACCACGCCCGGCTGATTTTTTTTTTTTGATTTATTGTAGAGATGAGGTCTCGTTGCCCAGGCGGGTCTCAAACTCGCGGGTTCAGGCAATCCACTCACCTCAGCCTCCCAAAGGGGCGGGATTACAGGTTGAGCCACCGAGCCCGGTTTATGACAGTGTTTAATGTTACATAACCTGCTGCAAGTATACCCCTGCCACCACTGCTATAGGCATGCTTTGAGAGATTACATCTTTTGGGTGTGACTTTATTCTGGTGTTCTGCATAGTCCTTTGGTCCTTAGACTTTGACCTTTCTATTACCTACATTGTTACCATAAGGGCTTCAATATTCAGATCCATGTTTTGCTGATAAAATAAAGAAAGGTTGTCAATTAGTTCTTGCTCATAAGCCTTTCAGGGTTTAGTGAGTACTGGTGCTCAGCTCTGATTATGTTGTAACTAATCAAGTTGTAAGTGTTAGGCCAGCCTGAGACTGGACTTGATTTTCTCTAGGCAGAAAATTTTCATAGGAGGATAAAATTTGCAGCCATTGATATCCTGAGTCTGTCAGAGTGGATAGGGTGGCCATCTCTCCTTCTCTCTCTCTGAATCTAAGGGATGGTAGCTAAGTCTATGATATAGATATAAATGGTCTCCTCCTTGAAACAACAACTCCAGACAATCCCTACCTCAATTTTCACAGTGCTGGCACTTTGCTTGTAACTAGATGTTTGGCGATTTTCCTATATATGAACTAATATACATGCAATTCCAATGGGGGTTTTCTCTACAGAAATTATTTGGAATAATTTTACTAAGATTTGGGGATGTGGTCTGGAAGAGCAGTCCATTTGGCTAAATAACAAATCAGGAAGCTTTATATGTAGATTTCAAAACATGAGATTTGAGATGTTGAGACTTTTGCCATTTGTCCTGAGAATTTTGTCCAAAGCACTTGACCTTGGCATCTGCTTGTATAAAGCATCTGTGTGACCCCTTTAAAGAGAAGGAAATAGAACCTGTGCCATCTATGCATGTTAGATCGATCTTAGCTGCTATAAATTATGTTCACCTTCTTAGGTACTATATGGGGGTGAATAAAGGAGTGAATATATTGGTAATATTTTAAAAAGTAATTTCCAGCAAGGTCAAGAAAATTATCTAAAATAATCTCACTACTCAAACTATTTTTACTGAGGTTATCAAAAATTCTAGTTGTTAAATTCAGTAACTCGCTGCAGATATCACTTTTTAAAAAAATACGTAATCTGCCTGCATTTACCATTGCTGATCACTGTCTTTCTCTTAAAACCTGGCTCCACTCTTTTCTAGTTCATTTTTAATCTTTTCATTCCTTTTCAGTCTCCCTTGATGATTTATCTTTACCTTCCAGCCCCAGAGTTTCTGCCATTTGGTTATTTCTCCTTCTACACATTCTTTCTTTTTCCTGGGCAATCTCTCCAAGGCTATGAACTCAATTACCCGTGTGCATGAATGACTCCCAAGTCTGTCTTAAAATTCTCTCTTGAGTTCCAACTCACATATCTATTGATCTGATAGAAATATATTTACTTGGGAGCCCTACAGACTTCCCTAATGCAGAAACACCAAATCTGAACACTTCATATTCCTCCCCAAACCCACTTCCCTTTTTGGGTTCCATCCTCTAGAGAATGATGCCACTTTTCATTAGTTGCTCATGATGGAAACCTGAGACTCGCACCAAATTCCTCCTTTTCCTTGCCCCTTATCTAATCTTCAAGTCCATTAAATATTATCTCCTAAAATATCACTTCTATCATTACTTCCCTAATCATATAAAAGTAGAGATATTTTACTAGCCTCCTTCTTACTCAGCACATGATTTTTTTTCATGTTTCCTGAAATTATCTTCCAAAAAACCAGAGATTTTTGTTTTCCAATAAACAAATCTTATATTATTTCTCTGTTCCAATTCTTCACTGATTTCATTAACAACAAAATAAAATCTAAGATTTTCTTCATGATTTGACCTTTTCCCATCTGTTCTGTTTTTTCTACCATTATTCCCCTTGAACTTACTTTTAAGCATGGTGATTTACAGATGAATTATAAAGAAAAGATGAATGGATCAAAGCAGTTCCCCAAATAAATACTGTTAAAAACACATACTGTTTCTGCTGCCTGGAATTCTTCAGTTTACTTTCCTCTTTCATAATATCTTTCCTGATTTCTTCCCTCCCTCTAGGCAGATGCTGGCACTCCTTTGCTTCTAACAGCACTTAGCAATACCTCTAGGAAAGTGACCACCCTGCATTATAATAGTTTGCTTCCCTGTCTTTCCAATAGACTGTAAATATTTGCAGACTGAGAATATTAACTTTCTTTCTTTGTAACCTCCAGGGTCTGATAATGGTGCCTACACAGAATTGGTGCTCAGTAATCATTTTCTGAGTGAAAGCATGCTTTATCAAGAATTAGAGGGTAAAAAGCTTTCATCCTTATATGGTGGATTAAATGCAAAAACAAAATAAAAAATTGGGTGACTTCTGGTGAGGAGTAGAAATAAGTGGAAGTCATTTCTCTCTTATTTGGTTGAGAGAGGAGTGGAGGCAGGCCTGAAACCACTTCCTCTCACCAGTCCTGAGAATGACCACCCACCCTGACCATCCTTTTTCTCCTCTGCATCTTGGCTGTCTTTGGTTTTTGAGGAGAAGATAAGAGCAGACGAACAAGAGATGAGAGGGAAGCTATGAGGTGTCCTGAGGATGTTTCTAACTAGTTAAAGCAGAAAATGAGATTTACAGCTTTTAAAGGGAGAGTGACAAGACTGTCCTCCTGGCTCTTTGGCTTGAATACTCATGTGTCTAATTTAAAACAGAAATGACCTTCTCTTGACTGGTGCTACCTAGGAGCAGCTGTATGATTTGCAGGGCCCATCGAACAATGAAAATGTGGGTGCCCTGTCACAAATTTACTAAGAATTTTATGATGGTGACAATAATGTATTTAACCAAGTGTGAGACTCGCCTGAGTGCGGGGCTCTGTGCAACTACATACTGTGATGTGGGCCCTGGCCCTCCTGGATGGAGGTTGTAAGTGCCTGGCTTTGTTGATAAGCTTCTTTTACTTATTTGTTTATTTTGAAGTTCTTACAAAATAATTTGGACATTCATGAAAAGTTAAAGAAAACGGAAAACCCATCACCAGCTTAAGAAATAAATTATGACTTGAAACCCTTAGTGTATTCCTTTCTTCTGGAAGTAACTAATATTTTGGCAAACCATAGGAGCTTATCAAAATGATAATAAAGATATATGTCTAATAAAGATACATTTTAAAGCAATGCAGGGGGAATTTCTCCGAAGTCAACTGAGTGAGGAATTGAATCCTGTGGACCCAGGATTAAGTAACTCCAAATCAGTGTGATAAGGGAGACCTAGTTTTGGTCTTTTGTGTTTTTATTCATTGTTTATATTTTCTTAGCTTACATGTACTTTCCTTCCTGCCCTTTGTAGAGTCTGTAAACAGCAAGTCCCCTCCTGAAGAATGTGTCTTGTTCGAATTTATTTACTACTTGCTTTTTCTGCAGTGTGAGGCACCAGAGTTCTGACTCCAGGTCCTGCTTCCTTTTTCCCTTACAGCTATATTGGGTCAAGTGCCGGGAATTTAACTGGTCAACTGAGTTGTCACTTTTTAACATTTTAAGTTCAGAAGGATCTGGGATCTAGGAAAGCAGGACATCAGGGAGATAGAATACCTGTCAGAATTAAAAAAGATATATTTTTAAAAACCAGAATGAAGAAGATTCAGAGACAAATATGCAGCAAAAGTGACATCTGAGAGCTATAAAGAGGGACTTTTGGGGAAAGAGAAAGTTGTGTTCAAGTCTTACAGCTTCATCGAGGGATTAATGCAGCAGGAAATATGGTGATCGTTTTGCAAAAATGAGGGTGTGGCCCATTAGAGTGGGCACTTGGAATCTGGAGCTGTCCCACAAGATGATAATAATTCAAAAACTAATAGTTTGCATATCCACCCTGCCTTCAAAAATTAAGATCCTTTCAAGTCTTGTGTGTCTTCCATTTGACTATTGGAAACCGTGTAAAACTTAGCAATAGTTCTTTCTTTATAAAGAAAGCCCATTGCGAATGTCTGGGTTTTCTGTTTTTGAGGATTTATCCGCATAGCAGCAGCCACAGTTGGGTTACAACTAGGACTTCAGGGACAGATTTTGGCAGGCCTTTGATCTGAACTGACTGAAACAAAAGAAACCAGCACATCCTTAATTGCCTGACCAGATACCTTAAGCAGCAACACTCCGAGCTCATGTGAATAATGTGGCCACAAAACGCCAATAATAACCATGAAGATTTCTAGCATAGGGAGCGATTGCAAATTTGACACATGTGCTGCTCCCAAAATCACTCTGGCCTAATTACTGTTAAAAACAGATGATGATAAAAGTTAACATGGCCCCAGTGAGTATTTTGTCAGGACTCACATTACAGAAACAGCCATTCTTGGGGGGAGAATTGAGGATAAACTCTTTGAGAGTGGCCACAAACGATTGCAGAGAACAAGTTGGAAAAGCCTGTGTCTGGTTCCCAGGAATGTAGTACAAGATAACTATTCCATGGCAACAGGGACTTTTCATTAGTCTTTTTTTATTAATAAGCACATGCAACTGCCATATGGAAATATGATCTATAACCCAGTTCTTCCTAAAAATAGAGCATTCCTAATTGCAGTTATTTAACTTCCTACAGATATTCTCTTCTTAATTATTTGAGTTAGTTCAGCCCAGGGAAGAGAAAAGAATAGATGAGGCCACAGCGAGGACTTCTCTGAAACTGGCCCCATAGTCTTCCTCAGGTAAGTAGTATTGTCCTCCTTATAGACACAGAAAATTGAGAATTAGAGATAGCCTACAAATCAATAGCTCTTTTATGCCTAGAGCTGTATGATCAACCATGATAGTCAATGTGGTAAAATTATGTTGTCGGGAAGAACAGAAAGCTTGGGTTTGAACCTTCATGCTGTTGATCTTAGCTGCATGACTCTGGGTAGGTTGTTTAACAGCTCTGGGCCTCAACTTTCTCATTGCTAACTTGGGGGTGATGATACTAATCCCAAAGCATGTTGACAATTACTTTAGAAGGAGGTCAAATTCTCATTCTATAGGAAAGGGCTTGAGGATGTGCTCTGAGTCCAGATTGCCTGAAGTTTACTCCTGGGTGTACAAAGGACATTGAGTCCTCTGCTGACTGGCATCAGTTGTGTCTCCTGATTTATGTTCTCCTTACAGACACTTTCTGGGAAGGAGACAATATATGAGAAACCAGTTCTGATGAGCTTTATACTGAAATCATTGCTGTTTTCAAACTGGGATTTTTACTGCTTTTACAGATTGATTTGAGCTCCACAGTTCTCCTTCCTTCTCCTGGGATCCCCACATATACACGTTCAGAATCATAGCGGTTTAGTAGCAAAAATATCTTAAATGCCACACTAAAAAAAATTTAATTGCTAAAGACTAAATGTAAGGAATACATAAATAAAAATATAATGTAGGGAATACAATATAAAAATGTTAAAATAATGTATAAATAGGGTTTATAGTTGTAGCAAGCAATATTAACTCACTATCCAATAATAGGAGACCACTTAAATAATGGAATACTATGCAGCCATTAAAATGTGGTTGTAGAAAAATACTAAATGCCATGAGAAAATGTTGACAATATATGACTAAGTGAGAAAAGTATATTTTAATTCTAATATCAAAAATATTTACTGATTCCTACATGGAATGATCAAATAAGGGTAATAAGAAAATTTATCACTTCAATCATTTATCATTTCTTTGTGCTGGGAACGTTCAAAATTTTATTTTCTAGCTATTTGAAAATATACAGTAAATTGTTATTAACTGTAGTCGTTTTACAGTATCATAGAATACTAGAATTTACTCCTTCTCTGTGTCTATAATTCTGAATTGTTAACCCACCTCTCCCTATTTCACCTCTCCTCTGCTGTTCTTATCTTCTAGTAACCACTGTTCTACTCTTTAATTCTAAGAGATCAACTTTCATAGCTTCCACATGTGAGTGAGAACATGTGGTATTTGTCTTTCTGTGCCTGGCTTATTTCACTTAACACAATACCTTCCAGGCTCATCCATGTTGCTATGAATGACAGGATTTTGGTCTTCTTTTATGGCTGGATAGTATTCCATTGTGTATATATCCACAGCACTTTAGTTATCCATTCATCTGCTGATTAACACTTAGGTTGATTCCATCTTTGTTTGTGAATAATGCTGAAATAAATATGAAATTGCAGATATCATATTGTAATTCTATTTTTAGTTTTTTGAGAACTCTCTGCATTGTTTTCAATAATGTGTGTACTAATTTACATTTCCACCAACCGTTCATAAGAGTTCCTTTTTCTCTGCATCATTCTAACTGGGGTAAGATGGTATCTCATTGTGGTTTAAGCTTGTATTTTCCTGATAATTAGTGATGTTGAGCATTTTTTCATATGCCCATTGGCCATTTGTATGTCTTCTTTTGAAAAATGTCTATTCAGACCATTTGCCCCTTTTAAATTTGGGTTATTTGTGTTTTTGCTGCTGAGCTGTTTGAGTTGCTTGTATATTCTGCATATTAATCACTTGTTGAATGAATATTTTGTTCGACCACATGTTTTTCCCGTTCTGCAGGTTGTGTCTTCACTCTTGATTTTTTTTTCTTTTTACTGTGCAGAAGCTTTTTAGTTTGATAAAACTAGTTTTGCTTTTGTCAGCTGGCTTTTGAAGTCTTATTTATAAAATTCTTGCCCAGACCAATGTCCTGAAGAATTTCCCCTATTTTTTTCCCTAGTAGTTTCATAGTTTGGGGTGTTAAGTCTTTGATCCATTTTGAATTTATTTTTGTACATGAGAGAGGGATCTAGTTTCCTTCCTCTACATATGCTTATCCAGTTTTCCCAGCACCATTTATTAAAGACACTTTCCTTTCCCCATGAATGTTTTTGGCGTCTTTGTTGAAGATCAGTTGACTGTAAATATGTGGATTTATTTCTGGGATCTCTATTCTGTTCCATTTGTCTATGTGTCTGTTTTTATGCTAGTACCATGCTGTTTGGAATACTATAGCTCTGTGGTATATTTTGAAGTCAGGTAGTGTGATGTCTCCAGTTTTGTTTTTTTTTTCTTTCTCAAAAATGCTTTGGCTATTTTTTTTTTTTTTAAGTTTTATACCAATTTTAGAATTTTTTATTTCTATGAAGAATGTGATTATTATTTTGATAGGGATTGCATTGAATCCATAAATTGCTTTGGGTAACACAGGCCATTTTAACAATATTAATTCATCAAATTAATGAATATCAATGGCATATTTTTAACTTTTTGTTCCCCTCTTCAGTTTCTTTCATCAGTTTTCCACATAGATTTCCACATAGAGATCTTTCACTTCCTTGACTAAATTTATTACTCAGTATTTTATTTTTTATAGCCATTATAAATTAATTGCTTTCTTGATTTCTTTTTCAGTTTGTTTATTATTGGTGTATAAAAGCACTACTGATTTTTTTTTTTTTTTGAGTCAGAATCTCACTCTGTTGTCCAGGCTGGAGTACAGTGGCACAATCATGGCTCATTGCAGCCTTACCCTCCTGGCCTCAGGTGATCCTTCTGCCCCAGACTCCTGAGTAGCTGAGACTACAGGTGTGAGGCAACATGTCTGGCTACTTTTTTCCTTTTTAATTTATTTGTACAGACAAGGTCTTGCATTCCCTGGCTGGTTTTGAATTCCTGGGCTCAAGCAATCCTCTTGCCTTGGCCTCCCAAAGTATTACAGGTGTGAGCCACCATGCCTGGCCTAAAAAAACTGACTTTTTAATGTTGATTTTGTATCTTGCAACTTTACTGAATTTGTTTATCGATTCTATGAGTCATTTTGGAGGAGTCTTTAGGTTTTCCCATGTATAAGAGTATGTTGTCTAGAAACAAGGACAATCTGACTCTCTCCTTTCCAGTTTGGATGCTCTTTATTTCTTTCTCTTGCCTAATTGCTCTGACTAGGACTTCCAGTATGATGTTAAATAAGAGTGGTGAGAGTGGGCAACCTTGTCTTGTTCCAGTTTTTTTTTTTTTTTGAGTTGGAGTCTCACTCTGTAGCCCAGACTGGAGTGCAGTGGCCGCTCCCGGCCACCGCAGCCTTGCCTGCTGGGCTCCGGTGATCCTTCCACCTCAGCCTTCAGAGTAGCCGGAATTACAGGCATGCGCTACCATGCCCGGCTGATTTTTTTTATTTATTGTAGAGATGAGGTCTCGCTGCCCAGGCGGGTCTCGAACCCGCGGGCTCAGGCAATCCACTCACCTCAGCCTTCCAAAGGCGTGGGATTACAGGCTGAGCCACCAAGCCCGGCTGTTCCAGTTCTTAAAGAAGAAGCTTTCAGTTTTCTTCCATTCAGGGTGATGTTAGCTGTGGGCTTGTTACTTATGACATTTATTATGTTTAGGTATGGTCCAGTTCTACCTAATTTGTTGAGAGTTTTTTTTTAACCATGAAAGGATGTTGAATTTTATCAAATGTTTTTTATGATTCTATTGAGATGATCTTTTTTGTAGTTTATTTTGTTGATATAATGTACCATGCTTATTGATTTGTGTATATTGAGCTATACTTGCATCCTTGGGTTAAATCCCACTTGACCTTTTTGTTGGATTGTTGGATTCAGTTTGTTGGTATTTTGTTGAGGAATTTTTACATTGGGTATCTTGACCTATAGCTTTCTCTTTTTTTGGTTGTCCTTGCTTGGTTTTGGTATCAGAGTAATGCTGAATCATAGAATTAATTTGAAAGATTTCCCTCCCCTTCATTTTTCTAAAATGGTTTGAGAAAAACTGATATCACTTTTTCCACAAAGTTTGGTTGAATTCAGCAGCGAAGCCATATGGTCCTGGAATTTTTTTTGTTGAGAGACTTTTTATTTCTTATTCAGTCTTGTCACCTGTTATTAGTCTGTTCAGGTTTTTTGTTTCTTCTTAGTTCATTTTTGGTAGGTTGTATATGTCCAGAAATTCACTTCCCCTAGGTTTTCCAATTTGTTGGCATACAGTTGTTCATAATAGTCTTTCATGATTCTTTGTATTTCTGTGTTACCAGCTGTAATGTCTTTTTTCTATTTCTAACTTTATTTATTAGGGTCTTTTCTCATTTTTTCTTAGTCTAGGTAATGATTTGCCAACTTAATTATTTCAAAAAATCGACTTAAAAATTTTTTTTGGTCTCAATTTTATTTACCTTTGCTCTGATCTTTATTATTTCTTTTCTTCTAGTTTTGGTTTATTCTTACTTTTCTAGTTCATTTAAGTGCCTCATTAGGTGCTTTATTTGAAATCTTTCTACTTTTTTTGATATAGATGTTTATTGTTATAAACTTCTTGTTGGCAGCGTGTAGTTAAGTTTTTTTAATTACCCATACAGCCACTCTATATCTTTTAATTGGGGAATTTAATCTGCTTACATTCAAGGCTATTATTGATAGGTGAGGACTTACTCTTGTCACTTTGTTAATTGTTTTTTTGTTGCTTTGTATAGTCTTTGTTCCTTCCATTCATATTGTTTATTTTTGTCATTTGGTGGTTTTCTGTAGTGATAAGTGTTGACTTCTTCAGATATGTTTTTAATCAAATTGGGATAACAGGACATAGGTAGGAAAATTATTTTTGCTATTATAAAGAAGCAGGCAAGAAAAAGTTACTACAACAAGGCAACATCTGTTCAGGGGTGTATTGCTTATGCTGGAATTCAGAAATGGAAATGATTGTTTCTTTATCTCATTTTATTCTCACTCCTCCCTCTGCTGGGTACTAATATTATCTCCGTTCTACTGTTGAGGAAACTCAGACTTAGAAAGGTTAAGTGACTCATTCAAGGTCACCCAGTTGAAATATGCCAGAACTCGTGAGCCTCTGATTGCAAAAATCCTGAACCTGTATTTTAGTCAGAATATTCTTCTGTCTCAGCTATGACAGTCTCCCATGAGAAGAGCTTACGCAGTTCCAAGCATCTGGTGGGATGAGAGGAGGACCTTGAATGTTAGGCTTACTTGGACTATTCTGGGCTTCCATAGGATATTTGTGCAGGATTTTGTGGACCAGAGACCCTGTGATCCTGTACTTACTTCACGGACAAGCTCTCTGTTCTCACTGTCTCCTGGGGGAAGAGAAAAGAGGATGGCAAAAGGGGTGGGGATGACTTTCAGTTGTCAGGTGAGTGAGCCAGTGCAGTCTCAGGGAAGAGGAAGCAGAGTTTAAGGGGAAGGCTAGTTAAAGCAGTAATACTTTATGGCTTACTAATGAATTCCATTTTATAGCCCAACTCCCTCAAGTTGTCTCTTCCTGTGATTAATTCTTGTTCTCCTAGTCCCCTTTAAGCAGACTGTTGTTGATAGGGAGTGTTCAGTGTTGAATGAGTAAAATGTACTAATGCATGTTCTCTTCAGCCAGAGATAACCTTGCTTTAAACATGATAAATGTAACTTTTACAAGGGAAGATATCATCAGGAAAGGGAGCTTTTGGCTTATGCATTGGACACTCAGGTATAAGCTCATTGTCTAGCAGCATTTCAATCTCAGTCTCTCTCTTACTCTCTTTCCTGACCATTTTGAATAATTTAAACTTTCTGTTTGTGCCCCGAAAATGAAGTAACTCACTGACGTAAATAACCCAACAGACTGCTTCATTCTGGAATTAATCAACTATTTTCTCTCCCAAAGTATTCCAAACCTTTTTTTTCCCTAGTTAAAAATGAGACAAAGAAGCAGGGTTTTTGGGAAAACCGTAGAGCTTAAAAGTCATTAAATTACACAGGATTAGAAGTGACTTTTTTGGGAGACCAGAGAACTTTAGTTTTTCTTACGTGTATTTGTGCACAAACTTACACAAACTTGGAGAGAGAACAGAGAGGTTTTTCTGGTTAGAATTATACACTTAGTAATTCAATCCAAGTTGCTTTGATACCAGACTTTTTAGTTTTGGCACAACCACCAAAATATACAGAATAAAACCACTGGTCACTGTGATTGTTATTTATAGGGATGTGTTCAGTATTGAGAAAGTTCTAGATAAGGTAGGAAGGCTGGCACTTTGGGATGCAGAAGAGATGCCCACAAAATATACCTGCCCATTTGAAAATAGAAAGGAGAAAAAGAAAAACTATCTTTGTCTGAACAAATTATTTGTATGTCTACTTTCTTCTAGCTCTTAAAAAGGATCTCTTCCATGCTGGCAAGAGAAGACTTTAGTTTAAAGAGGATAAAAAGAAAAAAAGAAAAAAAAAAGAAAAAAAAAACTCCCAGAACTGATAACCAAATAAAATACTGTTATATTTTCTGTCTAATAAGCACAAGAAGTTCCATAACTCCCTTGATTAAGCATATTATCCTTCTTCAGAAAGTCAGCATGATTTATGCAAAAAGTGATTTGGACATACTTTCTCCGGCCGTGGAGATTTCATAATTCCTGGTGTATGTCTGGAAAATCTCCCCTCGTCGTGAGTCCAAACCAAATTAATGTCTTCCAGAGTGACCTGAGGAATTAATGAGGTTTTTGCTGTCAGTTCTACCCATCCAGGGTCAAGTAAATCATTTGCTGGCTCTCGGGCCGCTGTTTGTCTGCTGCCTCTCTGACTCCACGTTCAATGATAACAACGTTGCAGATGCCTTTGAAATACTGCTTCACCGACACTCTACGTCCATCTGCTGGGTCATATTTTAGGCTCTGCTTCTCTTTCTGCTGTAAACTCGGCCTTTAATGGAGTCAGTAATTGCTGATAAATGGGGTATCAATGAAGTCAGTGCACTGGAGGTTTCCCCATTCTTTTCTGCTGATGTGTGCTATTTAAATCTCCTCTGACGTTACTTAAAATTATTGTGTGCCCAGCTCTTTAATTCCCCTACTGGTGTTCTTGGCTGAAGACTTGAGTTATTTTCTTCTTCTTCTTCTTTTTGGACAAACTAAAGCTGAATGGCAAGAGGTTTTTCTGGGGAGTCTTTTGTTCTTCCTATCAGAAGCAGCTCTAAAACATGCTGTCAGGTCATGTCCACAGAACTGGTTGGAGTCTTTTGGGTTTTTCTATGTCTTTCCCATCATTCACATGCTGGGACCAGCTCCTTTGTAAACCTAAACTATGAGATACTTTGAATGTTTCAAAGTGACTTAGCTGGTATTTTTGTACTGAGGGTCTGAAGTTTTAGTATTTGTTGCTAAACTTCATCCCCATTTTGCCTTCATTTAAAAAAAAATTGTTTATAAGTGAAAATTAAAAGCAATGATCGTCTTCCTCCACCTCACTCCCTTTATTTTCTTTAATTTTGTATTTTGCATTAATTAATATGTGACTGAGTTGCAGGTGCAGATGAGGCAACCCAAAGAGATCAGACAAGCCAGGAAGGGCTGTGTTGCTATTGAAAGAGTCATAATAACTGTACACATGCTTAAAAAAATAGCCAGGTTAGTAATGTATTTAGAAGTTCAATTACCTTTGGTGTGATATGATCCATTAAAAAACAACTGGAAAACAACTTTGCCACACTCAGACCTGAGATTTGATACTAAAACAAACAAAAAAACTATTATGGACAAGTAAATGACAAGTAAGGAAGGGGGAAGATGAGGAGTAGATGTGGAAGAAAATAATGAGTTAGGTGAGGAACTTTAGGGAATTTGGTAAAAATTGGGTCAGAGGTTGAGAGAACGCCCAGAAGAACAATTTGTATAAAACTAAAATGTCAGGTAAGCTAAATCTCTCTGATGCCTCTCATCCATTTTTTATTTTGTTCAGTGGAAAAATACCTCAGAAACCTCAGAAGTTTTTCATCAGTATTTGTTTCCCATTTGTTCAAAACCGGTGTGTGGTATATGTAGCTATTTCCATTTAAAACAAAACAAAAAGCACAGATAAGATTAGGATTAACTTCAGGGCACAGAATTGGGTGAGATTCTCTTTGAATTGTGAAGATTTGCTTATTGGTTTTTCTAGGTCCTTAGTCTTTAATGCCCCAATGCGGACTTAGGTCCTAGATATTTCCCTAATACAGAGGGCCAGTGGAAAATGTGACTGGGTTTGCAGTGGGAAGAAAGCAGGTTTTATTTCTCTAAAAGAGAATGGGATAATTTGGCTAAGAACAAAGTAGAGTAAGAGGGCATAGTTTGAATAGGAGTCTCAGAAATAATGGCCACGGGATCACTGTACTTGGTGAGACTGGGATAGGTGCTCAACCAAGCTTCTTTGTGGTGAAGTCCTGGGTCTGAAGTTCTTTTAAATGTTATCTAGTGTTGCAAAACCATTGACAAGTCATTAGATAGTTGAGCCTTATTTTTTTTTCACCTGGAAAATGGGGAGTGGGATAGGGGAGGAGAATAATACCTAGCTCACAGGACTGTGGTATTAGATGTGATAAAGTATGTGAAAGTGTTTAAACAACTGCCAGTATGAATCATTTTTAGAGATCCCCTCTCTAACATTTTTAAATGTCAAAATCAAGTGAAAATTAAAATTAAGTGCCTCCTTGAAGCCACAGGAGGCCAGCAAAAGTGTGGAAGACATAGGAAGGGCAGACGCACTACATATCTTGATGGTGGTGGTGATGGTGGTGACAGCAAGGGTCGGGTGGGTTATGGCCTGACTGTGTGTACCTGGTATTTGGCAATGGCCTCCTTCTCACTGGAGTCTATATCTTCTCTTCCACTGGTTGTCTTCTTGCACCAATGCCCCTAAATCTGTGTGCTCCTAAAACAAACACACAGGCCTTGAAAATGATGGGTAATGGGTAGTTTGTTTCCACAGATTCAGAGCCAAAATGTTTTACCTTCTGGATCTCAGTGCTTGCTACTGTTTAGTTTTACCTAATTTCCCAATAAGCACTGCAGCATATCATAAAACAGACATGAAATTAAATGCATGAGAATTTTTCATGCACAAATCATCTCAGATAGTCCTCCTTTCTCAGCCTGTCTTTGGAGAGCTCTCTTGTGGAGGCTGCTATGACCCCCTTGTTTGTGAAGGGTCTGTGTCTTCAGACAATCCAGGTACTGATTGCTCTGGGCAGACTGGTAATCTTGTTCTACCTTTAATAATAACATAATCAGTCCCATCCCCTGAGGTTGTGACATGGTGACCTGCAACTTTAAGGAATGAAACCTCTCATCTCACCTTCTCACACCATCTAAGATTAAGGTTGTGAGTCTGGTGGGTAATGTATTATGAGAAAGGACTTCTTATGGTGGCTGAGAGGTGATGTTCACACATTCCATGCCTGGTAGTCTCATCTTTGGGAGCTATGAGGTGTCTGAAAAGCCCTCTGTTGCTGTGTCACTGCCATTCCTACTAGATGGAGGGAATGACTATTGTGATATTGTGATGTAGTTGTGCAGTTATGATTTAAAGAGCAAATTCCACATTGCTGAATGTGAGCACATGAGAGTTTCCTGCTCCTAAAATGGGGCCTGGCTCAAACCTTTTGTGCTGCTTAATCCATGCATGTTGAATGAGTGAGTAAATAAATAAACAAACACATGTGTGATGTCATCCATGCTCAGTAACAGAATGGCTGGAAGGACCCTAGTGATGGAAAGAGAACCTTTACCACCTTGGTCCTCGTTGGGAAGGGTAATGATGTTTTGATATGGAGGATGCTACTGAAGGGAGAATGAAGATCATGTGAACTCAACACAGGGATCCTGGGTAGGGGCTAGCTAGCAAAGACAGACAGCAGAGGACCTTGGATGCTGGGTTAAGTAGTATGGGCTCTTTTCTGAAAGAAGACAATAAACATTTTCAGCCCAAATATGATGTGAATGTTTCTCCTCTCTCATCACCATCTCTACTGTGGACTGAATTATGTCTCCCCCCTCCATTTGCATATGTTGAAGACCTAGCTCCCAATGTGACTGTATTTGGAGATAAGGCTTTTAGGAGATTGTTAACGTTAAATGAGGTCATAAGGGTGGGGCCCTACTCATATAAGGTTGTGCAGGGAAATTTGTCAGGGCTTGAGGGCAGTGGATCATCCCTCAGGGATGGGGCAGAGAGAGACCAGCTCCTCAGAGGAAGGGTGGGTGGTTCTAGTTCTGAAGCATTGGCTCTCAGTGTGCTCTTGAGCTCACTGTATCTTCAAGAGAATGAATAGAGAAGAGGCTCACATTGTGGGTTAAAGTTTGCAAGCAGCTCCCGGGAATGACCCTCTTCAGATGGGAGTGCCGGGATCCCTAGTCAGCACAGGGCAGGTCTGACTGCCGCCATGAATGTGATGAGCAGAGATGTGGTTAGCTAGTGTGATTCCTGGTGCAGAGGCTGAGTTGGGACTTGCCTTGTTAGGGTTGCCCAATGCACAGTGACCATGAACTTGCTTTTTTTGGACCCTATCAAATCCTCAGCAAATGCATATGAAGTAGCAAATACATACGAAGTTTACAAACTATGAAGGAAATATTTGGCAAGAACAGTGATGTGCTACAACATTTCTTATGCATGTGTGAATTTTTTCTACAGTTTGGTTTGCAGCAATCTAGCCAATCTAGGATTAGAAAGATAGGACTTAAATGTTATTGCACATCTCATGAAATAATTGGTTACTAGTAGGCTTCACTTAAGTATCAGCTTAAGCTGTTAAAAGCACAATGACTCACTGTTAGGTGTTTGAAGGACTTCCCTGCTCCCAATTCTGTCTTCACTCAGAACCTTTTCCTCCTCCTTCCTCCCTCTGTCCTCAAGAATGACACAATTTCCTCACTGATTGTCAGCCCTACATGATTTCTCATGTGACTGGGCAAATAAACGGATTCTGCTTCATCATAATGGCTAATAATACCAGGTCCCTTCCAGGAAAGTTTCAAAATAAGAGAACTGGATGAAAGAAGCAATTGCCACATATTTACGGCCTTGAATGTGTTTGTCACCATGCCATGTCCTCTTACGCATTTCCCCTTTTTTTCCCCAATCGTCATTGTGTTTTACTCCATTTATTGAGAAAATAATTTTGAGGAATGAATAACCTCATCAAGATACATGCAGGCCTGGCCTCATTAACTCCAGCAGGATGGGTCCAACCAGGATAGGACAGGGCATGGACCAATATTTGTCTACTGGGACAGGAAGATGATTTGAGGAAATTGAGTCCAATAGGCAGAACAGATGGTAAACTGACAGGTACCAGGTATGGGAAGAACCAGCACAAGGTAACAGAGCATCTTGCCAGGGCAGTGGGATGAAGCTGTGGGAATTAATAGACAGGGATCACAGCAGTAACTAGCATTTATTGAACCTCCTCCAACTCCTCATGTACTGGGAATTGTTAGATGATTTCCTTTCAGTATCTCTGATTCTGACATAAAAAAAATACTCTAGCAAATTAACATAATTTAATGTTCATATCAACCATTCAAGATATATCTTATCATTAATGTAACTATACAGAAGAGGGAATAAAACACTGAGAAGTTAGGTCCCAGGGTACATGATTAATAAGTGACAGGGCTGTAACTTAAGACCAGCTTTGACTCCAATGGTGGTACTCTTCCTCTTCCTTCTTCTTCTTCTCTCTCTTTCACATGTGCACACACATGTAACACACATACACACACACACACACACACACACAATGCCTGGATAAACTGTTGCTAGAGAGGAGAAGTTCACCCATCCAAGTGGCAGGTCAGTTTCCCTGACTTTGTCGCTCCACCTCTGGAGGTCTGCAGGGTGATTGTCAGGCTTTGGGACTATTGGAAGCTCAGGCCACTTCTTAGTGATGTGGAACAGAAAAGTTCTGGTTCTCCAACTATCTTGTACAAAAGAGTTGAGGAATAAATGGAGGGCTGAAGAAGAGAGAGAGATCAGTGTGGTGCTTAGAAACATGAAGATAATAATTCAGGGAAACAGACAAGAAATAATATAAATATGGAGAAGAGACTGGGAGTGGGCTATGGTGACAGGGTCACGAAGCTAATGAGCTGGAAGAAGGAGGTCTGTGAAGTTTTGGAGACAAGGGCTAATTAAGTCAGCCTGCAGTTTGGTCACAGTTCGGACCAACAACTCCTTAGACTTGTCTCTCAGAAGAAGGTTTTAGGATCACGTGAATCTCAGGTGTCTTTTGTTCTCAGTAGGCTATAAATTAAATTTTCTTGCCTGAAAAGTATTCAGTGTTGCAGGGAGTACATGTTAACCAAGAGGAGGAATTGAATTCTCTGCTATTGAAGAGAAGTTCATATTAGTTATTTCTATTTCTGTGTTCCCCAAATGGCAATTCAAGTTAGTATTTCTGTTGTCCTAAAAATCTATCACTGTCTTAGGCCTCATCTTGCTTGAGGACTACTTCCTTCTTCTTGAAACGTCTCTGATTTGAGGAAATTGAGTCCAATAGGCTCAATTCTGTGATTTACACTCCTTCCTGTAACTGTCTGATTTCTATGCACTTTAACCCATCCCTTAAGAATTGATCTCCACAAGTTTTACCTGGTGGCTATTGTTGCATAACAAGGAACTCCAAAACTCAGTGGCTTTAAAAAACAACCATTTATTTAGATAATAGTCTGTAGGTTCTGTTGATCTAGGTTAGGTAATCTTGGCTGGGCTCCTCCTATTTCTGTGGCCTGCTACCAAGTCAGTAGGGGGTTGGCTGGTTTAAGATGGTTTCAGCCAGCATGATTTGTCTTATCTTCACTTCATATGGTTTCTATCCTCCAGGAGGCTAGCCTGAGCTTCTTCACATGGTAGCAGCATTCCAAGATAAAGAGGAGAAATGCACAATGCTTCCTGGAGCCTAGGCTTGGACCCTGCACAATGTCACTTCCATTGCATTGAACAAAGCAAGTCACAATAGCAGTTCAGCTTCAAAGGGTGGGGAAATATACTTTATCCCTTGGTAGGAGGAGTTGTAAGGTCACATTGCAGAGAGATAGATGTATGAAGAAGAGTGAAGAATTGTGGCCATTTTCCCAAAGAATCTGCCCACTAGATGTTCTCTCTAGATAAATTCAATCAATGTCACAGTGTTCCTGTTATTTGGTTCTGTGATATCATGGATTGTCTTCTATAAAATTTAATTTTCTTCTGTCAAATTGAAGACTGACTGTACTTTTGTCATTACAGTAAATGGACAGAAATTTCCCCTGTTGTACTTGGTGCAATCTGGTGAAAAGATTCTGGATTAGGACTAGTGCCAGAGACTGGACCTTGTCTATCAGAACCAAATTCTCCCTTCTGAAGTAGGAGAATGACTGAGCATTAGTCGGTTACATGGCTGCCCAGTTAGAGACTGTTTTCCAGCCTCCCCTGCAGCCTTGGTCAGGCATGAGTGATGTGAACAGTAAAAAACAAAACAAAACAATAACAACAAAAACCACAAGGGTCTGAGTTGCCCTGCCTCTTCCTCCTTTCCTATAGGTGGAAAGCTGGTGAGAGTTAGACCAGTAAACTTGTACCCAGAGATAGAAACCATATAGCAAGTGGCAAAGTCCCTACAAGAACTGGGCTACTCACTTCTGAATTGCAAAATGAGAGAAAAATAAACTATAATCTTATTTAACCTTTATTTGAGGGGTCTTCTAAAAGCTCACAGAAAATGTGTACTATGAAAAACTATGTACTCTATAAATTTCAAAATTTTTTTGTACCAAAATAAACTTTTACTAACTTGCTATATCATGACTGAACAGGATATTGTTTTAGACACTAAGAAAGATAAGACATCAGTTTGAAAAATATCCCCTATCAGAGCAACATGAATTCTGCTAAAATTGAAGCAATAACAAGCATCAAATTTATGGCGAAGCTTGGGTGGAAGAATGGTGAAATTATTGAAAATTTTATGGAGACAATGCTCTAAATAAATCAGCAGTTTTCAAATAGATAACTTCTTTTAAGAAGGGATAAGATGGTGTTGAAGATGAAGTCTGCAGTGGTAAGCTGTCCACATCAATTTGTGAAGAAAACTTTATTTTGTTTGTGCCCTAATTGAAGAGGACTGATGATTAATAGCAGAAACAATAGCCAGAACATTTGCACTATAGACATCTATAATGGATTAGTTTACATAATTCTTACTAAAAATTAAAGTTGAGCAATGTGTGCCAAAATTGTTTTGCTCAGGTCAGTTGCAGAGCTTTCAATGGAAATTTTAAAAAAGTGGATCAAGATTCTGTAGCATTTTCTTGATGAATTATAGCAGGAGACAAAACATGGCTTTACCAGTGTGACCCTGAAGACAAAGCACTGGCTATCAAAAAAAGATGTATTGACATAATTTAATTCCCAGGACCCTCAGTTCTTTAGGAATGGACTAAATGGCTGGTATCATTGCTTACAAAGGTGTCTTGAACTTGATGAAGCTTATGTTGAGAAATAACGTTTATATTTTTATTTCCTTCTTTTAATTCCACTTTTCCAGAACTTTTGGAAGTCCTCTCTGACCTGTGAGGGCTTTTGCTACAGCAGCTTAGCTGTGCCCTAACTAATACGGTGAAAGGAGACGGGGAGTGAATGTTGGAAAGTGACAGTTGCAATGCCAGGCTAGGGTTCTGGTGGCTTGTTGGGGCTCAGAGTGGAAGGTAGCACTATTCCTTTCATTTTGTTTCTTCCCCCCCAAAATTTATTTAGCATTTCTTTGTTTTTCTGTCCTCCTCTTTCTCCAAGGTGTTTCTCTTCTTTTCTCTTTTTTTTGTTCCATAACATTTCTATGGTGGTGTGGTGGGAATTGCTTATAACCTAGGTTTTAAGAGAGAAAATTAGCAACCACAATGGAGGCTATGATATTACGTTGAACACTAAGAAAAAATGTTCTGCTTTGAAAAAGATTTGAAAGATAGCATTGCAGGTATCTGTATGCCCTTCACCAAGCTTCAATGTTAACATTTTGTATATAACCTTGGTATATTTATTAAAACTAAGAAATAAACATTGGCATAATATTATTTGCTAAACTCTAGACTTTGTTCAATTTTTCCAGTTTCTCCAATAATGTTTTATTTTTGTTCCAGGACCCAGTCCAGGCTACCATGATGCATTTAGCTGTAACATATCCTTTGTCTCTTCCAATCTGTGATAGATTCTTGGCATTTTCTTGTCTTAATTACCTTGATACTTTTAAACACTTTTGGCTGAACATTTTATAGATTGTTCCTAAATTTACATTTGTCTGATGCTATCTCATGATTAGACTGAGGTTTTAGATGTTTGGAAAGTATATACCAGAAGTGAAATGTTCATTTCATTGTACCATGCCTGGGATTACCTGATATCGACATGATTTATTTTTTTTCTTTTGGTGGTGATGTTAGCTTTGATGACTTGGTTAAGGTGGTATCCACAGGTTTCTCCACTATAAAGTTACAATTTTTCCTTTTTCATACTCTATTTGTTAGAAGTTAATGAGTAACTCCAGCCCACATTCAAGGGGAGGGGAATTAAGTTCCTCTCTGGAAGAAGGCATATAAAAGAATTTGTGACTAAAATTTAAAACCACCAGAGTAATTCATAAATATTTTTTGAAAATATTTTTTGAAAATACTTTGAATCACTTTTTCTCCTTAAAGTTTCTCTCACTAATTTTAGCTTGCATCAGTGACTCTTACTTGCAGCAATGATCTGGTGGTGATTTTCTATTTCTTCTCATTTCTTCCATATTTATTAGTTGGAGTTCATCTGTCAATAAGATTTGTCTTTCTTTCTCCATTTACTTATTTACTTAATGACTTATTTGCATCACTATGGACTTGTAGATATTTTTGTTTAGGTTATTAAGTAATATTATTGTTATTTATTTTCTTGCTCAAATTATTCCAGCTATGTTCATTGGCAGCACTTTGAAATAAGTTCCCGTGTCCTTTTAAAGTTTTTATTATTTATTTTCAATCATTACAGGTATATATAGTTGTGGGTATTTATGGGATACTTGTGATGTTTTGACACAGGCATACAATGTGTAATGATCAAATCAGATAAATTGGGGTATCCAGTATCTTAAGCATTTATTATTTCTTTGTGTTAAGAACTTTCCAATTCTACTCTTTTAATTATTTTAAAATATACAATAAATTATTGTTAACTATAGTCACCCTATTGAACTACCAAATAGTAGATCCTACTCATTCTATCTAACTGCATTTTTGCACACATTAACCATCTCTCTTTTCCTACATTCTCCACTACACTTTCCAGCCTTTGGTAACCACCATTATACTATCTCCATGAGTTCAATTTTTTTTTTCTCAACTCCCATACATGAAAGGGAAAATGTGATATTTCTGGGCCTGGCTTATTTTACTTAGTGTGATGTCCTCCAGTTCCATCCATACTGCTGCAATGACAGGATTTCATTCTTTCTAATGACTGAATAGTATTTCATTGTGTGTATACATCACATTTTCTTTATTCATCTGTTGATGACACTTAGGTTGACTCTATATCTTGGCTATTATGAATAGTGCTGCAGTAAATGTGGGGTTGCAGATATCTCTTTGATGTATTGACTTTCTTTCTTTTGGACACATATCTGTGTCCTTTTGATATGCCCCTTTCCTTTTAATTTGATTTTTTTAAACATTTCTTTACTTTTTGGTACTAAAAGATACTTCAGGCTCAACTTGTATTTTCTCTGCTACAGCTCTAGAATCAGCCATTTTCCCAAGGATTCCTGGTTTCTTTTATTGGAGAATGATATTTATTTATTAATTATATTTTTCACTTTTATAAACAAAAAATATTACGCAATTTTAATAAAAATAATACTTCTGTTTACAATCACTCTATTGGATAGAGTTTGGATCTAGTGAGTGGAGCAAAAATAGTATCCCTGATCTCCCTCCCTCCCTTTCTCTCTTTCTTCATTCCATCTGTTCAACAATCTTTGTATGCCTGCTATAACTGTGACCCTGAGGACATAATTATGAACAAGAGAGTGGTTTCCTTCATGGAGAGAGGCATTAAATGAGTGATGTAATTATTGTGGCAGTGGGAAGGATGGGAGAAGGATATGTAAAAATCAAGGTCTGGTGTGCTTATTGCTACTGGGATGTCACTGTATCTAGAACCACTGAGCAGACACACCTAGGAAATATATGTATATATACTGACCCATGAATACACACATATTTATATTTATTCCTGTATCTATTTTTTGATAAATACGTTAAACTAAACATAAGTTCATACTGACATCTCTGATTCTAATCATACCGCAAGATTTATTGTAGACTTCCTTCTGTCGTTTATTTGTAATTTCTTTCTCTGACATTAAATTCTGGATCTCATGATCTACATTAGATTTACTTATTTGTTCAGTCCCAGTATACATGGAAAGTAGTTTCAAAATTGTTTACCTGTACCCCTGTGAGAAACTGCCAGCATAGATTATTTATGTTTAGTTATTCTTGCCTGTAGCCTCACAGTATGCAAACAGTTTTTCAACATTTCTCAGATAAATTCCCTCTTCCTCTACTTCTTTCAGGGAAGTTCTGTCATACACTTTTAATATAGTTAAATTTATTCGTCACAGTTTACATTATTTCTGGATTTCCTGAATATCCTGGTTGACTGGAAAAAAAAAGGTACACATGGTGAAATTAACTTTTTGTGTTGTACAGTTTTTTATGAGTTTTGGAAAACTCATAGAGTCAAGTAACTACCACCCATGGTGGTGTCATAAAGAACAGTTCCAATATTCTAAAATTCCCTTGTAAGACTCCTTTGTAGTCAACACCCTATCTCCACCTCTGGTTATCACTGATCTGTTTTCCATCCTTGTAGTTTTGCTTTAGGATTTCATAAATAGATTAAATAGCATTTTGGGACTGGTTTCTTTCAATTAAAAATGCACTTATGCTGTTGTGTGAATCAATATCTTGTTCCTTTTGTTGTATTCCACTGTATAGATATACCACCATTTACTTTATCCATTCACTTGTTGAAGGATATTTGGGTTATTTCCAGTTTTTGGCAATTCTGAATAAAGCTGAAATAAATATTCACATTCAGATTTTTAAGTGAATATACATTTTCAGTTACCTTGAGTAAATATCTAGGATAAGGATTCTGGGTTGTTAACTACATAAGAGATTACCAAACTGTTTCCCAAAGTTACTTCATCATTTTGCATCCCCATTAGTAATAAATTGTAGTTCCTCTTGTTTCTTATCCTCTCCAGTATTTGGAATAGTCAGTTTTTTAATTTTTAATTTTTTTTTGCTTTTCTTATATGTGTATAGTGCTATCTCAGTTTTGTTTGAATTTGTCCTAATGATAATTAGGATATTTTCTTGTTAAGATTGAAGAGCTTTTTAAAAAAAAAAAAAAAAAATATATATATATATATATATTCAGGATACAAGTATTTTATCAGATATGTGATTTGCAAATATTTTCCTCAGTCTGTGATTTGTGATTTGTCTTTTTTTTTTTTTTTGAGA
Source organism: Carlito syrichta (assembly GCF_000164805.1). Classification (NCBI taxonomy): domain Eukaryota; kingdom Metazoa; phylum Chordata; class Mammalia; order Primates; family Tarsiidae; genus Carlito; species Carlito syrichta. Next base: position 11,621 of record NW_007256107.1, on the reverse strand, counting down.
CGGTCTCACGATGCTGCTCAGCCTGGCCTCAAACTCCTGGACTCAAGAGATCCTCCTACCTCAGCCTCCTGAGTAGCTAGGTCAACAGGTATGTGTCGTTATACCCAGCAATCTTTTCATTTTCTTTCTAATGTCTTTGAGGAGCAAAAGTTTCTGGTCTGATGAAGTCCAATAATTCAATTATTTTTTTCCTTAGGAATTGTGTTTTAAGTATATTATACTGGACTTTTTTAGTGCCTCAAAACACTGTTTACATCATATGTTAATCTGTTTAACAATGTACTATGTCATGATGGACTCTACTGTTTTAATAGTTCTTAAAGAATATTCATATTTTCTGTCCCTGCCCTAATTCTTCTTGATATCTAACAAACTAGATATTTTTATTCATTAGTGTTTGTTTAGAAAGTTTTTCCATTAATTCAGCTGTTGCTTCAAGAAATGAGAAGCTTGAGCAGGTTTGGGGGGCAGCAGGAAAATTAGATCAGGTGGGTGTTGGATCTGCCTTGACCACCTTTGGGAACTGGAGCAGTCAACATCTTTTCTCTATGCCTTAGCCTTCTCTGTCCTACTTGTACCCCTCAGGGTTGTTGTGAAGATAAAATAAAACATGGAAGGTACTCACATGAAGGTATTTTTTTCATGTTTCTAAAATTTATTTTTCATGTTTTAAAATTTATTTCTGCTTCCAGACTCTATGATGATACACGAGAAAGCAGAGACCATGAAGGAAATAGAGAATGACAGAAAATTCTGGCATGTGGTGTGGGAATTAGAAACAGAACCTGGCGTCTATGATATCCAAGTATTCATGGTCTCTGTAGACTCTGCCACAATTTGGATAGGCTCCACTCTCTTTCCTCATGGGGACTCTGGTCCTCCCTGACTGGAAGATCATGTGGTAGACAGCTTACTTGGGGCCCAGGGTGGTAGTCTTGCCTACTGCTACCAATATCACTTTTGCTCACAAAACAGCAGAGAATAGAAACCAATAAGTTCAAGGCTTTCCTTGAGTTGGTTTCTTGGGTTGGCTATTTAGAATTATAAAAATCATGGAATGTTATTTCTGGAAGGGACTTTGTAGATACAGGACTATATTTTCTGCTTCCTGATTTAGAACGCAGGGAGAACACATGATCTCCCTGAGAGGTACATGTGTTTCCTACAGAATAATTAAGGGCCTTTTCCCACTTTATTACTCATTCCTCCTTATCCCTTTCCACCTCTCAGTGTTGCCCCTGGCAGGGACCTCTATCTGGGATGCCCTTTCTTTCATTTTTCTCCTCTTCTTTTTGAACTTGTCTTTCAAGTCCCAGCTCAGATGTCTACTTGCTTGTGTAATTTTCTATTTCTTATTCTTCTCCCGCTTCTTGCCCTTGGCAAAATGGATCACTCTTTCATCTGCACAGACATAGCACTTTAAGGTAGCTGTTTTGACATTGTGTTGGAGGTATACTTCTGTGTACATTTCCCCTGTTCATGTGTTGGTGCCCTGGGGACAAGAAGAGTGTTTATCCCCATCCCAGAACTGGAGCATAGAGGCTTGCAGGAATGCTTCTTTCTTTGAATCTGACTCCATTTCTTTATTTTAAAGGCAAGGAAACTGTTGATAAATGACTTGTATCACTTTTTCAGAAATTCTCTTTTCCTAAAAGTTGCTTGATCTATATTCAGTACACCTGGGAGCCAATGGTCTGTGCTAAATTACTTTTCTTAAAATTCTTTTTTAGCAAAAAGAATCCAGGATTCCTCTTTGTGTAAAGGCTACAAGAACAAGTACTTAGGACTTATGTAAGAAGATTTGGGAATAAACATTTTGCAGTCTTCAGAGATGTACAAACAATTCTGCTGCTGGTAAGCCCAATTGACAAAACTACAGGGGTCCCCTATATAGATTGTCTGGGATTTTCCTGTGTGGGTTGGACACAACTAGATCTGCAGAATATCTGATCCTGGGAAACAAAGGCTGACAGCACAATAAATAGGCTGCTACTATATTTTGATCAGTGTTCCTACAAGCAGACAGATACATTCCCTCATTCAGTGTCTAGGAATACAAAATTTATAGATCTCTTCCTTTGCAAAAACTCCTAAACCAGTTTTATTTCCAGGGACTTGACCTCTGGCGTTTAGACTTTCTCCTCATTGGCAAACCCAGGGTCCATTTTTTTCCTGCAGACGGCCATTTTGGCAGTTTCCTTAACAGCCTAAGGAAAGAACCAGAAGTCTACATATGCAGACCTCATCCCCCGTTGCCTAATGGATTCAAAAGACATCCTGAATATTCATCATTTCTCCTTTTATGAGCACCTTGGCAATACTCTCTAAAGGCGAAGGCTGCAGTAAATTCAAAGTGCCATTTAGTGAATACCAATTTATCCTCAATTCAAGTCTAGTTTTTTTTTTCTGCTCCTCAGCACAATATTGGAGTCCCTGAGGTCTCAGTGAATGCAGGGCATTGTCTCAGCTCAGGGAAGGCAGGATTGTTTGTGCAAATCCAAAGCCTGAAGACACTGTTTGCTCCCCAGCTTGCTTGCTTAAGCTCTGTGCACTTAGCCGGCATTCTCCACAACTCCCTTCCTGGAAGCTGGAAACAACTTTTGGGAAAATGTTAAAAGTAAGTTGAAGTGCTTGGCTTGGTGACAGAACTTTTAATCAATAGCTGTAAATTCCTTTTTATTTTTATTTTTTTAGCTTTGTGCCCATTATCTTTCTCTTTAGCATACTAGGAATCTATCACAACATTCTTCTAATATGGATCTCCCAGGATACTGATGTGGACGGTTGCTCAGTGAGGGTAGATATAGAGAGAAAGAGGCCTTCCTTATTGTTTTTTTTCATTTGAATACTTTGGGCTGTCTGACGCTGAATGTGACCAGAGAGGGTGCAGAGAAAGTGTGCTTTGATAGTCTCTATCGCTGAGTTTCTGTTTTCTCCCAGGCCCTATGCTGGTAATGGAGCCTTTTCTCTCATTCCATTTCAGTGTCACCTGAATAACTGCACATCATTCACTGAGTTCTCATAATTCTTCTCTCTTTTCTAAAAAACAAACAAACAAACAAAAACAAAAAACCTCTGGATCTGAAATCTCAAATCCACTTGCTTTTGTACCTATTTCCTCTAGAACAAAAACACATGTACTTATTATTATTTATTTGTTTATATTGGTATGTTCCTTAAATTAGACTTCCAATTCTATCTCCTAACTTATTCTAAGGAGATTATTTCTTGGACAAAATCATATAATTGTCAACCCATTAGGCTAGGGCAAACCCATGCTGGCTGTTTGCCTCAAAGTGTTTCTTTCCCCCAGTGACCTGCTTTTCCTCCACACAGGTTGTTAAACTTCCATCTGAAGCCAAGAGACCATACCATTTCTCTTTCTCCCTTTATGCACCCTAACTGTCTTAGTGAATTTAAATAGCTCTTGAGCCTATCATAGAGTTTACACACCATGGCTCACAGGCCACATCTGGCCTGTGGACATGTTTTCCTTGGCCTTTACACTGTTTTGAAATATTTTTAATTAGTTGCTAACATTTACAAATGGGGAAATTTCACATTAAAATATCAGGCTTTGGGAGCCTCATGAAAAAACCTAAAGATCTGGAAACCCTGGACTTGCATTTCAATTCAACAACTGGCTGAGGCAAACATATAGTGAAGTTATAGGAGCCAGGCATGCACTTACTAGTTTGCCACAACCCTCACCACTGTCAGTGTTTTGTACCTGATCTGTTCGCTCACTGACCTGCCTGGCCTCAGTAAGCATTTGAGTTTGTGAAATCTGGTCTAATAGAAGAAAGTCTGCCTAGAAAGATTATATTTCCTGATTTGTTATCCACCTTCCCCAATTATTCTTTTCATAGGAAGGAAGGGATCCAAGAGTTCCAAAGAAGATTTGTGACTTTCACCAATTTAGGAGGCCTTTTGGATGGTCACCAGGGTAGGAAGGAAAGATGGAAGTCTCATGCTGTTGATTATGAATATTATTATTTTTCATACCCAGAGGTAGCCCTTGAACTGGACTTTAAGATTCTGCAATTCTCTAGCAAGAATTTAAGCAGGTTGCACAAATTAGGAACAGACTCTAAATGGGATATTAGGGGAACATAATTGAGAAACAATCAACCAAATAGAATAGGAAATGGTGTAGGTCTCATCTGGAGCTGTGTGTGAATGAATTCCATCTGACCAAAGGCTAACACCCATAATAAGGGGAGAAAAAATAGATAAACATGGTTAATTATTCCAGGAGATATAATTAAGAATATTAAGCCACTTTTTAAATTTAGGGTGCTTTATAAAAATGAAAGGGCCATTAATCTTATTCTGTGTGTTGATTAAGAAGCAAGAGAGAAGGCTGTTAAAGAGTTTGCTTTTTTGATTGTACAGTGAGTGGTAGAAAAAGATGAACTCTTTTTCATATCCTGAAAATGACAAGCAAGTACAGTGACATGACATGACTTTGAGAATAGTGGATAAGAGGGTAAATCGTATCAGAGCTTAAAAGCAACCTCCTTGATATGTTGACTTACTCTTAGGTTGTTCTTCTTTTGAAACGACAATGTATTTGAGTACTCTAATGTATACCAGTAGGGAAGTGCTTAGGCGAGTAGCTTTGGAAACTTCTTTCTGGATCTGAGATTCCAGCATCCTATGAAGTGGGAACTTTGCATCTCCTGCTACTTGAACTCTATGTGGTCTATTAGTGAGTTGAAAGGGTTGGAAGGTAGAAATATTTTGGATCTCTCTTGGTGACAAATAAGATAACAATTGAGTAGTCCTTCCAAGATTATCTGTCTTGTTTTTTATTTCACGTTATGCTGTACCAAAATCTGTGTGCTGCAAAGTCATGTTTTAAATGTAGGCCTTCTTATTTTGTATATTTGAGCACATTCTGATTATCAGACACACTTTCTCTCCAGGGCACTTAGACTTTTGACTCAGTAACTGCCAGTTTTTGGAAGTGGTTCATGGCTTCTGCTTCCACTTCTTATTCAACATCATGGTTTGGTCCCTCTTGGCTTTTGATTTTAAGTGCCCTACTTGTAATCCACTCAGCCTGAGAGAGAACTGAGAAATCGGAAGTATTTTATGTTCCAGGCTGTAGGCCTTATGAGGTGATGACAGTGTTCTATGAGGATATCTGTTCTGCTTTTCCTATTGAAATCAGTGGAGGGACTGGAGAGAGTGCTTAACAGGGGCAGAGAGCAAATCAAACTGCCTTTAAGATAAAGCTGAGAATGTGATGATGGTGTGTATCAGCATAGCTCAAGGAGGTGGGGTGCTAAAGAGCAGGTTGGGAAAGCAGAGAGGAAGTGGAGATTTCTATACCTATCTGTGAAAAAGGGAAAGCCAAAGGTTCCAAGAAATTTGAAAACAACTGTAATTAATTTGAATCATCTTGAATGTAAGCAGTAAGGTACACTTTTTTGAGTTGGAGTGGGTGAGGGCCTTTTTTTTTAAGTGGGTCAAGTGCAAAATGGCTAGGGCTGTGAGTCATAGGCTAGGACCAGTCACTGGTCTTAGGATCATGGTGGATTCTTGACTTAGGCTATTCTCAGTGTTCCTGCTCTCTGTTTGAAAAGTTTCTATTTGAACAACAGATCAAAATCTGCTTTTCTTCTCTTTGAAAAGATAATAGCAAAAAGCATTGTGGAATATCATTTTAGATCAATTCTTCTTTTAGCCCTTCAAGTTATCCTATAGAAAGTGATTCTCAAGAAATCTCATGAAAATATTTGGTTCCCTTATTTCTCCCTTTGTTTTTATGATTATCTTGTTTATGTCTCTAGAGTCATATAGATGACATGCCAGTCTGTTCTGAATTCCCCATTATGTTGTTAAAGTGAATGCCCATCTTGCCCATTGTTAACATGTGGTCTTTACATTTAAAGCTCTGGTCCCTAGAAATGTACCTTGATGATAATAGATGCATTATATTTTGGCTAAAAATATAATGACCAGTAAGAAGTAATTGTTATTGGCTTTGATAACAAATAAAACTATTTCAAGTTTTTTTTTAAACAGGACTTACATTCCTTGGGGGATGGTGTAATACTTAGTGCATCTCAATCAACATTTGTCTATTAGAACTCTCATCGTAAGAGAAAAAAATCTGCTTGATGCCAGGAACTGCGGGTGGGTTCTGAGATACATCAGGGAATCCCTTGTCTTCTAAAAGCTAACACTCATAGTTTTGAGGTTATAAATTATATCTTTACTTGTTAAAAGAAATAATGATGTCTTATATGTCAGAACTCAACACAGTGCGAGTCCATTACAGACATTTCCTAACATGTATGCAGTGACTGACTGGCCCACTAGAACTCAGATAGGTCTACAAAAGCTGGATTGGTTTCTATTTAGTCTCCATGATCATTAGCTAGGAATTGTCAATGAGCAACTATGAGTGCTGTATTTCCTCTTGGGAATTCTAGATTAAGATCACTCTATACTAGTTTTAACGTTTTGGGGTTAATATCAGAACTGTAAGCTTGTGCTTCAAGCCTTTTTTTCTGTTTCTTCATTTGGAGACTCCTAGAAACTTAAATTAGAAAATAGCATCTAGTCTTATGTGTTTTGTAAAGGGTGCAATTAAGAGGTCAAGTAGGTTTGGGAAACATTAAGTAAAACTGTCTTACCTAGATTTCTTAAGGATAAGACTTCTCAGAGACTTCATGTGCTGATATATGTTGTGAATCTTTACGATTGGGCTAGAGCATGCAAAATTTTCCAAATATTTTTTAGCCTCACAATGTTTATAAGGAGGTTTCTGGAAGCATTTTCTGTGGGTTTAGTGTTTATGAAACCCATCCCCAGTTCCTGGCATCAAGTAGGGAAAGTAGTGCAATGGCTCCATGCTCCTGTTGCAGAGCCCAGCAACCTGCTGAAGGGTCTGAAGACAGCCAATAGCTCTTGGGACTAGAACCTACATTTTCAGTAAGCCATACTAATGTTCTTTCCACCACAGCCATGGTATTCTTTTTTGTTCTTCTCCTTTTTTAGTTCCTTTTCCTTTGTGACTTAGGCCTATTGGTAACTTTTTATACTTTCCATGTCATTTAGATCCTTTTGGAATAGTAAGAGTTGGCCCTCTCAGATCCTTGTGTTCTGATTGGATCTTTTCTCCAACATCTCAGAGTTGAGCATTTCAGCCATTTCTAGGCAGTACCTCCACTCCCTCACCCTTAACCTGTCCTGAAAAAGGCTTTGACTTCAGTTTCTGCTGCTGCTTTGTTATAAGCACAGATCCTTTGTTACTCCTTTCTTTCTATGTCCTGCCTTCTCACTTAGCTCCATAGGTCAAACTAAACTGAACTCATCATCATATAATTTGTGCTTTGAGTCAAATATACCGGTGTTCACTCTGAGCTCTACTTGCTACAAGTAGGGCCCTTATCTTACCACTATCTTTCATCCCAATTCCATTAGAATCTACTTCAATATTTTGAATTCTTCTAACTGATGCAATATGTTATCAACTTATATGATATCTAGCTGTAATAAATACTTGTCTGTGATCATTCATAAGAACAAGAAAAGGCTATTGGTAATAAAAATTATGTTAATGACAAAAAGAAGCTTTACATCATGTATTTTACCTAGATTTCTTAAGGCTAAGACTCGTCAGAGGCTTTATGTGTTAATGTGCATTGTGAATCTTAAAGATTGGTCTAGAGCATGCAATTAAAAATACTATGAGGCACTGGCTGAGATACCAAACAATGAACGAACAGTATTTTTTTAGTGATTTCACTTCACTTTGGTTATTTACTTAGTTAATGAATTGTTTTTGCAACATATTGTAAGAAAAAATATATGTTGAAGTAATTGCTATTCATTTGTTTTTGTTTGCTGGCCTTCTATTTTCTTAGTTGTTACAGAGATTCCAGCTCCCTCAATTCCAAGTTTTAACAAGAGTAGGGTGAAAAAGCTATTACATAAATAGAACTATGAATTATTTTAGTCAAACCATTTGCTTAACAAATAAAACTAAATTTGCCCTCAGGGTGAGATGAAATTTCTCCTTCAATTTCTGCTGAAGATATTATCTGATAAAGAAAAATTGTCCTGTCTTTATTAGGCGGTGTTGTCTTTCCACCCTCAAGCAAGAATAAAAACTAGACCCTCAATCCCCACAAATGGATGAAGAGAAAAAAATAAAAAAGATTCCTCTACAGCCTGGCTTTTTATGTAATCCTTTACTTCCCTTTGGAGGAAGGTCCCGTTCATTGACTAGTTAGAAGAGACATATTTAATTACTAATTCTTTGTCTTTGCTTTTTAAAAAAGTGTTATATTTATGATTAGAAAAACTTGTTTAAAGCATTATGGCTAAAAAAGTAGTCACATGTATTGCAGCTCTTAAGGAACTTTAATAGGCTATCAAAAACAGTGAAGATTTATTTAATGTCTCCCTTCCAGGAGGATATATTGTTGGTTCAGCTGCAACTTCTTAACTTCATCATATTTTATATACTTTGGCCATCATAGATTGCCACAAGGCCGATTGCATGGTGTGATTTAAAATGTGTTCTGATTAAGTATACAGAAGTGGTCCTGTTCCCCCAATGGAGGAAGGAGAGGAACATCATAAATATACATTGTTTAAGTGTAAATTCTACTTCTCACTCATAGTTATATTGTACTTGCATGTTTTATGCTCTGTTGGTACTTAAAAAAATCATTTCATTTGGGGGCATTTCCAGGGATCTAACCAAGAAACAGGCAGCAGGGACTTACTCAGAATTATTTCCTTAGAATTTGTAATAGGGAACAGAATAAGACAATTGGAGGAAGTAAGTATATAGAATAAAGTCCCCTTGTTGAATTGAATATAGTGGGCACAAATCCCAGTTTACTTACCTGACTGGTAGAGATTCCATGTTGGCCACTTTTGAACCCCTTCTTTTTTTCAGGGAGGTATCAGAATCTAGAAGGCTATATGATACCAAAAAGATGGGTAAAAGGCTGTTTATCTCTAGGATCCCATGTTTACATTGACATTCTTATGGACAAACTACCAAGTGTTATTGATACTCAGTTGCTTTCTGCTTCCATGCTGAGTGTAGGGCTCAAGGATTTCTGCAAGCCTGGAATTATGAAAGTCCAGAAGTCCCCTAGAAGTTGTGCTAGGTTATGCTCTCATGAGGCCTTGCCACTTCCTCAAGCACCACTCCAGGATATGAAAGTAACCATATATCTCCTAGGGTCTGCAGACCCCTTTCCTTCCCAGGCCCAGTAGGATTATTCTAGGACTCAAAAGATTTTCCGTCTCTCAACTCCTCTGGGCATGTAGAATGACCTTGGCCTTCAGGGTGCTTCTACTATTAGCTCTGCTGTCTATTCTGCTAGAACTACTAAGTAAAGGAAGCCAAAATATATGTTTACTTGTTTAAATGGGGGTGAGTAGTTATGGTGAGAGCAAAAATATAAGGAGAACAATAACACATTTATAGGTCAATAAATTATCCTTTTATATAGACTTTGCACTGGATAGATAGAGATGTTAGTACCAATAGGAAATGGCAACAAAAGTGGCCTGAACTGAGAAATTGAAGTTAAGTCCTAATTCTCTCTATTGACTGGAGAACTTTGTGTGTGTCCAGTAGGGCAGGTCGTGTGACATAAGCATTAAAATAATCAAATGTAGTTTGTGTGAATAAAGATGTTTCTGAGCAGAGTATTGAGTGATATGTAGACATTACACCTGAATGGGTCCAAAAAGATGGGGGCGGGTCCTGGGGGATGTTTCAGACAGAATTCCAGACAGAGTCATATACACAAAGATAGCATTAGAGAAAGTAAGCTCGGGAGAGAGCAGGACCAGGGATGATGGAAGAGAGGAGCCGGATGCCAGATCACGAAGAACAACTTTGTCTGATAATTAGAACTATCTACATCAGTGAATCGTCAATGCAAAACTTTCCAGACCAAACAGGATGATGGGAGCATCTGTTCATGAGCTACTACTGAGAGCTCATCTGGTTTGACTAAAGATCTATTTTTAAGCCAGAAACAAGAGATTAGGCACTGTTCTCTTGTAAGCACTAAAGAGGATAAAGAACCCTGGAAGACCCATGGGAAGAAGCAGTTTGAGGCCCACACTTGGAGAATCAGCTGCTGTCAGCAGCTCAGCCACTGCTTCTAATCCTTTCTAGGGAAGAAGAGAAGTCATTAGAGACACAGCTTCTGACAGAGAGATCTTGTTGGGTAACAAGGTTCTGATGGCTATGGAGGTGTCCTCAGGACCAGGGAGGAGAATATACTGGGAAGGAGTTGGTAGTCAATACCACAACAAGCTTAAAGGCGCAAGCAGGCTCATAAAACAGGCATGGAGAGCTGAAGGCAGAGTAAGCTCTGGGCAGTTTCAAACTTTGCAACCCCCTTTGCTCCCCTCTTCCTGATTCTTTCTCTTTTCTTTGGGCTGTTGCCGTGTTACTTCCAGCTCTTAGGGCTGATGAATTATGGCTAGTGGTTGTTTCCAAGTGCTGTACATTCTTCTTTAATTAGATTGGTTCTTAATATTACAGTGCAGGCCTGCTGGTAGGACATTTGGCACCAGGGCAGGTATAAATCCCTCAGCAAACTCTCCACACACCATTCCTAGGATGTAACACATACTTTGCCATCACCCAGAGGTTGTCCTCTGGCTATAAGTACCACCCCCTCCCCTTTCCACACACATACTGAGGACCTAGACTTTTGTGTTACACTTTTTGCCAGTCTCAGTGATAGTTTTGGAGTTTGGAAGAAAGCGAAAAGTAAGTTTTATCCTAGGACACCCCCGGTTGTTGAAAAGGAATATCATGCCTTTTTATGTGTTTACATATGTATTCAGGGATTTCTTAAGACAACAAGAAACCAGTTAACATTTTTTAGCTGCAAATGCAGTCAGGAAAACTGAGAGTAAAAACAAACAAATAAACAAACAAAAAATAACAAAAACCATGTAGCTTGTTGAAATGGAGGCTATGGCAGGGGCAGTTAGTTCTTGTTCAGAACTCTCTTGTATACAGTGATACAGGGATTTATAATCCTCTTAATTCCAAGCAACACTGACTCAAGGAAAAATACTTTCTTTTTTTCTTTTGGAAATGATTGTAAGCTATGTTCCAAAAGACACTTGCGTTATCTTGGTTAGAATGTTATTTATAGCAAATAACAGAAAGATTCCAAAGATGTTTGCTAGTAGTATCACTGAGTATCCTGGGATAACTGCATTGATGGAAAGTGTTTCTCTCCCACCTCTTTTATGTCCTTCCTTTCCCTTTGGAAGACCTGTCTTTTGATATGGTTGTGCTATAGATGGTTTTTCAGGGTTCTTCTTCTTACTCATACTACCTCTTCCATTCTTTCCCTATCAAAACAGACCTGTGGTGGAGAGAAATTCTATAGAGAATTTTCTATCAAAAAGTAGCTTTAAGGCTTTGGGGAGGTTGAGGTGAGTGGATTGCCTGAGCCCGCGGGTTCGAGACCCACCTGGGCAACTTGACGAGACCTCAACTCTACAATAAATCAAAAAAATTAGCCAGATGTTGTAGTGCGCACCTGTAGTTCCGGCTACTTGGAAGGCTGAGGCAGAAGGGTCGCCGGAGCCCAGCAGGTTGAGGCTGC